>NC_035618.1:52500-55000 GCF_020520425.1 Spinacia oleracea | reverse complement strand
GATGTTTGGGGTAGTATAAGCGATCAAGGGGTGGTAACTCATATCACTGGAGGAAACTTTGCGCAAAGTTCTATTACCATTAATGGGTGGCTCCGTGATTTCTTATGGGCGCAAGCATCCCAGTCAGTCTTACGGTTCTTCATTATCTGCATATGGTCTCTTTTTCCTAGCATTTTGTATGGGCTTTTAGTTTCATGTTTTTATTTAGCGGGCGTGGTTATTGGCAAGAACTTCTTGAATCCATCGTTTGGGCTCATAATAAATGAAAAGTTGCTCCTGCTACTCAGACTAGAGCCTTGAGCATTGTACAAGGACGTGCTGTAGGAGTAACCCATTACCTTCTGGGTGGAATACGGATCCTTCTTTGCTGAGTTTGTTCTATGGAATAGGCCCTCTCACTCTATCTCATGTTGGAGAAGATTATGTATTAATTTGACCACAAACCAAAAGCTCCAAGAGCTTTAGCTACTTCATACCCTGGTATTGGGAATGAATGGAGTGTAGTAGCTAATTATGGGATGCACCCTGGAGGAATAATATGGTTGGTGTGGATGCCTGGTATGTTTCAAGTCAATCCAGTTGTGGTGTCAGATCAGTTCATTCATGCTTCAGTAGTTCATAAGGCTTCTGGTTGTTCTTTTTCTTTACTATAGTCTATGCTCACAATGACCCTGCATTGAGAGTTAGATTATGGGATGACTTAAAGGGGATTGGAAGGTCCATGGCAGCTGCTTGGATGGTGGATGGTGGGTGGTGACTTTAACACTGTCCTGCATCTAAATGAGAGGATTGGTTCTCCTGTTACTTTGCAAGAGGTGGAGCCATTTAGGCAATGTTTAAGTTACTGTGAGTTGCAGGAAGTGAGTGCTTCTGGGTCTTTCTTTACCTGGAACAATAAACAGGGGGGAGGAGATAGAGTTTGCACTAAGATAGATAGGCTTGTAGCTAATGAGGCCTGGAGTAGGTCATTCCCTAATGCTGCATGTCATTTATATCCTGAGGGGGCTTTTGATCATTGTCCATGTGTGGTGAACTTATTCAGTGATGTTGGAGGTGGCAAGAATTTCGGTTCTTTAACATGTTAACTCAGGCTCCTAATTTTCTTACTAAAGTTCAGGAGACCTGGAGTCAGCATGTGAATGGTAATAATATGTTTCAGGTGGTGTCCAAATTGAAAAAACGAAAGCCGAAAGCTTCGCTTAAGCTCAACTTCGAGCTTTAGGGAGTCAACTACCTTTCTTTAAGAGCTTTAATACAGAGCTGTTTTCTTATATTGAGAATGTTGCTGATAATGCCCACAAATTCCTTATTGATTGTCAAAGTAAGCTTCCACTTTTTCCCACTGATACACAGACCATTGATGATGAAAAGATTGCTAGGGATGGATATTTGGTTGCTAATGCAGCCAGAATTACTTTCCTTAAACAGAAGGCCAAAACAGCTTGGCTGCAAATGGGGGCGCGCTTCACGGAGTTAGTGAGGCGATTGAACGAACAGAAAGCGGGGAAGCCGCCAGATTATCCAATTGGAATCGGAGGAGTTGGTAATTAAGCAAATCTTAGATGAATGTAAAAGTAAGGATGTCAAGCTCCTACTAAGGGATAGTGAGAAAAATGTAGAAACAATTCTCGGTATTATTAGCTGGTATTCGCTTTTCGTAACGTTAGCTTGTATCCCGCTTTGGTTACGCTACGTTAGCTTGTATCTCGCGATTTCTCGAAAGAATGGGAAGGACTGTTGGTTGCACAACTCAGACTTTTGCACCGCACCTCCTTCTTATTCTTATTAAGGTTAAGGTGACACAAAAGATTGATTCCGCTACGAAAGAACTAAATGAATAGGACGATTAAGCAAGAAAGCTGCGAGAAAGTCTTGTAATCCACCTCCAAAGAAATTGAAGAGCTCTTTTAGTTCATTTTGTTGCTGAGGATGTGAAAATCTTTGGGGCATAAATGATTGTAAGGCTCCTGGGCCTGATGGGTATTCAAGTCTATTTTTCAAGGCAGCATGGGACATTATTGGCACTGATATCACTGCGGCTGTTCTGCCATTTTATCAAAATGGGAAGCTTTTGAAACAACTCAATACCACCACACTGACTCTCAGTCCTAAGTGTGATCAACCAGACAGTGTGACTCAATATAGACCAATTGCTTGCTGCAATGTGGTCTATAAAAGAATTTATAAGATGCTTTGTAGCAGGTTGAAAGAGATTTTCCCAGGTCTAGTTGATGATGTTCAGGGGGCTTTTGTGTCAGGGAGATCAATCATGCAGAATATCTTGGTTTGCCAAGACATCATGAAGCAGTATAATCAGAAGCATAAACCTGCAAGGTGTACTATAAAGGTTGATTTAAGAAAGGCTTATGACTCCATAAGTTGGGATTTCTTAAAGGAAATGATGCAAGCACTAAATTTCAATGAACAGTTAATTAAATGGATAATGCAGTGTATTTCCACTACATACTTTTCTTTATCCTGGTGGATTGCATGGTTTCAT
>NC_035618.1:0-47500 GCF_020520425.1 Spinacia oleracea | reverse complement strand
TTTCTTGTTTTCAAGGAAATCGGACGATTTCAAAGTCGGAGTAGCTCTAGGTAATCTGTCTTTATTTTACCCTAGGTGGAGTTACCCTCTCTAGGACTATAGTGTGGGAGCTTTACAATACCTCATCGTCACCAGACCTTTGATATAGCAGCCTCTTTGATTAGGTTTGTAATAGCTAAAGCTATGCTTTTGGAAAGCTATTCGCTCAATTTGAACGTCAAATCGATTCCCGAAATAAGGAAGAGGGATTCCAGTTGGAGAAAAAGACTCTGCAAATACATAAGTTTAACCTGAAATAGACTTGGCTTTAGCCGCTGAGCTGGCTTTCCAGGTAGTCGCATTATTTCACTCTATAGTAGAACGGAATCTGTCTCCTTCTCTGTTGCTATTCTCGGCCTAGAGACAAAGAACCTCTTTTGGGACCTAGTGGTGCTTGCGGCCCAAGACTGCTTATTCAGCATCGGCACCAAGGACCAAGGGCTTTCGAATTGGGTTGTCCCCCCTATACTTTCATGCATAAACCCGACACCGCTCTTAGCAGCTTATTGTCTGCTAGCTCTCTATGCCCCATTTCTATTTAGAAAAAAAGGGCTTCTTCCACCTTCGAGCCTGTTGCAAGCTTAATTTACCGCCACACAATGATCGTTTTCTTCAAGTTTTAGTTGGATTGATCATCCTCCCTTTTTCAGGTGTTTGCGCCCCCCTTCGTTAGGGTTAGCCTCGGCCAGTAGGATACTTTCAAAGTTAATGATAGTATTGAGTGGTCTTACCATCTGATTACTTCAGCCGAGCATAGACCGTCAAAGATGCATTGAGTCATTCGGTAACTACCTCGGGAGCCCTGCATGGGTCAACTCCACTATGTGCTCTGGCGTGGGAAGCCAGTTCATAGAAGGATTGGTCGGAAACTCACCCTTGTTGAAAGCCTTCTTATGTGAATCTTGTACTGTTAAGAAAGAAAGGAAAGAATGATTACCCTCAACTTTATGCGTGAGATTCATTGTTTTCCAAGCCCAGAGATTTTCCGTGGGCTGAACTAGTAATACAATCAGACTCTTTACACCGGTTAAGGCCTAGTAAATGCTTGATCCCTAGGACGTAAACAAGATGCCCTAAGGGCTTAACTCACTGACTGGAGTCTTAGTTCGCTCTTCTTCCAGCACTCGTGCCTGCTTAGGCGGGCATGTCGGCGGGTGCGAAAGTCGTGACATAAGGGATAATCGAGTCTTTATATATGAAATATAAGAGTAACCAACCCCAAAGAGGGCAGGCAAGAAAGGAAGCAGCTTAACCACGAGAAGTTGGATAGACAACCACTCTCCTAAAAGGGCTATCCTCCCATCTATATGACCATGGTCTTGTCACGAGCTGGACTCGAACCAGCGTGCTCCAGAATCATGATCTGGGTTTCAACCTACCGATCGTGACTTTTGCCGGTTCATCGAAATCTTCAACAAAAGGCAAGACTAACGAAGGTAGACTACGTCCGGGGTGGCCCGGAGCCACAAGCTACTCTTTCTTTAACCCGAGAAGCATAATCTTTCCTAGAAAAGGACTATCACTATGCTTCCGAGCCACTATCCTAAAATTGCAAGAACTCTTTGTTTTAAAAGCCGAAAGGCTTCGGATTTGACTCCGCGCCTTTCCAACGGTTCCTCCCCTGTGGTAGTTCGGGTCTAGGGCTTGAGCGCCCCGCCGGTCCCAATCCCCCTCTGGGTCCAGAGGTGCCATCTGCCGTATAATTGACACCTTCACCTCAAAGAGGTCTTCGGCTTTATACCTTGTTAGTGCGTAATCCGCTAAGGTATGTAGTAGCTTAAGCGATCGGAATGAATAAAGCGAAGTTTTTGGAGCGTAGCGATATGATCTTTCTATTTAGCAATGAACGATTTAGGTTCTTTGTACATGTACGTGGGGTTCATTGATACGGGGAAGGTTGTCTCCACCATAACTCTCGTAGAAGACTTACAGCCTTAGCGCTAGTTTTTCCTTCTACGGTCTGTGATGGAAGCAAGAACGGAGCCTTCCATAGACTTAACTCCACCCGTTGTTACGGATTAGGCTTCAGATTGATAGAAAATAATACGATCTCGGGCTCGCTCACAGAAGAACCCATCATTTGAAGCGCACTCACAGGGCCTATTTCACCCGCAGACTCACAGCTTAGGGCTCCTGCTCGGTTGTCCACGAATCAAATTGATCATCGAAACTAGGTCTTAACGAGCCAAAAGCTTCGCTTTAGCGATTACATACGTTTAGCTCCCTCTCTGCAATAGAAGTCATCTCCAACAAAGCAGCAAGTCCCAATGCATGCTTTTAACAAGACAGATCGGGAAATGGTCTTTCAGAAAGATGAGAATGGTGAAAAGAAGTGGAACTCACTCGAATAGAGAGAGTCTAGGCTCACTCACAGGTCAAGGGCTAGTATAGCAAAGAGGCTTTCAATTCCCGCAAAGCAAGTAGGAAAGGTGCTTTGTACCTCACTTCGCTAAGCTGCGATAATTGTACTGAAGCTCTCTTTCCAACGCCCGCCGATCGTACTACTTCATTCTTAGTCTGCTGACCAGATACCCCACCAATAATGAGCTAAGAGCCATAGCAAGAGATATAGCCTTGCCTTCCGGCTGAGTGAGCTCATTGGCGAATCAATTCATTTGAAAGAAAAAGTTGGGTCTAGCTGATTTCCGAGTTGACCAATGATAGATAGGAATGGCAGAACCTAAACGAGCTAGGCTTCGTTAGCCTTAGCCTGTTCTCCTTTTATAAGCAATTCTTAATGCCGCTCGGGCTCCCAGTGATAGAGGGCTCTTGGAACAGATGATAGTTGATCTTACTCAAAGAATCTAAATATAGAGATATGCTTTATACCAGTATACAGCAAGAAGAATGTCAGCCAATTAGCAAAGATCAAGCGAACTCACTCAACCGTACTAGACCAAAGACTGAACATTAACATACCTATAAATAAAAAAGACCAGGCAAGAAGAATGTTCGCCCACCTGGCCTTGCTGTCATGTTCACTGCTACTGACATATGAGACATCCCTAGCCTGGTGTTCTCTCCCATTAAGAATTCATTAATTAAGAAAAGAGCCACACAAAGAAAAGAGACATATCCGCCGATGATAACGAGAGCAGTACCCATAGCATCCCTTTACTAGTAAGGGGAGTCATCACATGGACTGATGATCCAACCCCATACCGAAATTCCCTTTTGATTAGTATGTTACAAGTCCTTCTTTTCCTATCCAACGTTCCAAAGCAACCAGCATCAGAAGATCTTTATATTATAGGTCAACAGGGTAGGTTAAATACTTTGCCGGACCATTTCTTTCTTACATTTTCGAGCGATAGAAAACCCTAGTGGGGATAGGCCTTATGAGGGTAAAAAGAGCATTTCTCTATACTCAAGTTTGCTTCGGAGGTTAGACAACTTGAGCAACGAGGCCTTCTTGCACCTACCCTGCGACTAGTCTACTAATCGCTTACCGGGAGTTTCAAAACGAATTCAAGATTATCTTGATCTCTCTATCATTTATGATGAATAATTTCATATGTATGATATAAGCTTAGGTGATGATATTATAGACTTAGGAGGTATACGAACAGTGACTGAAATCAAGATGGTTTTATTCAATATAGTCTTAATGGAAATCTTTGATCGTCAGTTTGCCAAAAGGTTCCGTGGGATAGGGTTTTTCTAGATTCATGAATGAGGTTTTTATTTCTACTAGAATGATGCGACCCTCTAAGATTTCTAGTAGGAGTTAAGACTATCGCTTTACCTTCGCATCTACGGCATCCTTTATATCTATGCTTTTTGTCTTCAAGTCAGACTTGTATCTTTCTCAGTAGTGGATTGTGTGCGCATCCTTTTAAAGGAGTCAGAAAAAGGCAAAGAAAGAATTTTCTAGTATATTCTGGATTGATCTGCGTAGGGCAGGGGTTAAGACTATATAAGGGCCGGAGAAAGCGAAAGAATTAACCCCCTTTACTTACTAAGAGACTTTCGAAAGACCAACTCTTTCCAGTACTAGTTCTGGAGTCAAGCCAGCAAAGAAAAGACTTATTATAGGTCGATCCGGCCGTGGACTTCAATCCTGTTAGGAGTTCGACTTTCTGTTCGTTCAGTCGCATAAAAGGACTTCTCTTCGTCGAGTAGACACGTCAGCGGGTGGAGGTTCACGATAGGTGGAAGTATTCAAGAGAACTATAGAGCGGAATGCTTGGAGCGAGCCGAGCGCTTTCCAAAAACTTCGCTCCGATCGCTTAAGCGACTACGTACCAAAAGCTCATCGAGCTTTAGGGAGTCAACTACCAAGGGATCTAAAAAAAAAGGGAAGTAATAACTTGCTGGCTTTACTTGCTTTGCCTTCAAAAGAAGTTATGGTTACACTTCCCCTTTCTGGCTCGCTCATATCATAAAATCACTTTCTTGACCTGGCCGGGGCCGGGAGAAAGCATTAGCAAAAGGAATAGGAATGCCTTCAAAAATAGATTACACAAGCGCTTAGGCAGGACCCGTATCCACCTTATACATAGACCTTAGCATTCTCAATAGCTGCAAGGGGTTACCTTCAAACTGCAATAGGCTGAACTGGGAATATCTTCTCTTCACTGGAAACTGGATCAAAGGCTGTAAGAAAAAAAAGATATCTCTTTCTAAATTGAATTTATATAGAGCCTTAGTACCAGGCACCAGAAAGAAATTGACTGGGGGAATAACGCATACTTCCTTCACTCAATCACTTAGGAATGAAAAGCGCTTCAAAATGTTAGACCCTTAGTAAGCAGAGGACTGAGACGACAAGAGCCCTTTTCTCTTTGCCATTTCCCTAGCTTTTTTGTTTCCACTTGATTATTGATGGAGCTGGCTTAAAAAAAAAATGGTTTAGACCCGCCCAAAAGCTTCGCTTAAGCGACTTCATACCAAGAGCTTTATTCATTCCAAAAGCTGCGCTTTAGCCAGTCAACTTCCTGAGTCCATATTGATTGACTCTTTGATAGATGTAGCAATCTCATCAGAAACTCCACCAACATAAACACTGCTCTTAGTAAGATTAGCTTCCAATCCAGAAGCAGAGGAAAATGGATTAAAAGCAGAAAACATCATGTTTACAGAAATAGGGTCAGCTCTAGCAAACAATAACAAGTCGTCTGCAAACATTAGATGTGTAATTTTGAGCTTTTCACATCTAGGATGGAAGTTGAAGTTAGGATCCTCAGTCATATCAACAAAGCATCTAGACAAATATTCCATTCCTAGAGCAAATAGGAAAGGAGAGATAGGATCGCCTTGCCTAAGACCTTTCCTGGCTGGAAAAGGAGGGCAAGGTTTCCCATTAATAAGAATAGAGTAAGAAACGGATGAAACACACTCCATAATCCAGCTGACAAACAAGTTAGGAAACCCTAACTCATGTAAGACAGTTTCCAAGAAGCTCCATTCAATGGAGTCATAAGCTTTCTTCAAATCAACTTTCATCAAGCATCTAGGAGAGATACTCTTCCTATTATAACCTTTAATAAGCTCTGTAGCCATTCTAATATTGTCAGCTATAAATCCCTTTTTTTATTCTGCTTTCTTATCTTCCTTTCTTCGAACCTTTTGGTATGTATTGTCCCCTAACTATAGATCAGATCCACCGGACGAGAAACTCAATTCCGCACTGCTGCTGAGTCGTCGGACTTATCCAAAAAGGGATTTTTTTCATTTCTTTAGATTGCGTTGAGGGAAATCTACCAAAGCTAGGCAGATAGATAGACTCCTTTCCCGCTGCTAAGAGAGAGCAAGAAACAAAATAAAATGATTGTTTTTTAACCAGCGCTCTCTTTTGAGTATGCAGGTACTAAGAATCCTCTCACTACCAACCAGCAGACATCATCTGGCTGGGTCTTGCCGGTATCAACAACGAAAAAAAAAACAAAATAGAAACAGCAACTAACTATGGCTCTTGGCCCAGACAACGTCCTAGGCGTAGAGGAGATCGGAGCAACAGAGAACGCCTAGACGATGTTTTTCTTCCTGGGCTGCAGTAAGTAGATCGAGAGGTCGTTCCGCCCCTTGTCCCCGAATATTGGTAATATGTTCTCATACAATGTTGCTCCAATCTTACCTAGCTGGCGAGCGATCCCAGTTCGCGGCAGAGAACAAGACAACAAGCGAGCGTACCTTTGTTCGCTTCTTCTCCACCAAGCACGGAAGTTTAAGGATAACTGTAGGTCGGTGGCTACCTAAGGAAACTCCGATTCGATCCGCCCCCCGGCTGGAAGGCATCTACCTCATCACGATCACAAGGAGAGGTTCACCATGATGGGGGGTACTTTATTTTCCCTTCCAGAAAGAAAGAAATTCATAAGGGACCATCCTTTTGTTGCGGCATGCTCTTCCAATTTACGGATTAGAAGGGGGCCTCAGGCCTTACTTAGTCCCGCTAATGTAGGGCTAAGTAGCCGCCTTTTGAATTGAATCTTAATAAGTAGTCTATCAGTGGTGCGAAGCGTTACACGCCTTTTCAGTAAGGGAGCGAAAGGTTAGACCTTAGAAAGTAAGCGAACAGCGGTTCTTCTATGTAGGTATGGTGTTATCCCTGGACTCTTTTAACGTCGAGTGACTTCGTAACCTTTGCGTAGCGTAGTGTAATGAAGGCTACGCACCGACGCTCTCTTATCTATTAGTCTAAGCGTCTTCGCTAACTCGCTCGCCTATTATACTATACCCTACTTCTACATTAGCTTGACAAGCTGCCCTTCCTCTTGATCTGAGGTGCGAAGAGAAAGATCTCTTTTTTATGACTTCAATTTCTGGATTCCGGCCCGGAAAAGTAAGCAAGCAGAGCCCTATTGATGAATGAAAGAAAAGGTTTATGAGTCCTAGCCCTATAAGCCCACACCTGTGTAGAGTAGATCGTTCAACACCTGCGGCACAAAGAAATTTTTGACCTATTGGTCCTAGTATCATAGGCGACCGAACGGCCGCCCCCTATAATTACTAGACCAACCTGCTATAATAATTCCATAAACACCTAGCGAAGATATGGCAAACAAATAAAGTAGCCCTATGTTCGGATCTGACAATACCATACCATAATCAAAAGGTACAACGGCCCGAGCAACCAGACTTAGCATAAATGTAGTGACTGGAGCCATTCTAAAAAGGGAGAAATTAGCACTACTTGGTGAAATAGGTTCTTTTAGCATCAATTTCGAACCATCTGCTAGAGGTTGTAACAATCCGAACGATCCCACTACATCAGGACCTTTTCGACGTTGCACAAAAGCCATTACTTTACGTTCAGCTAGCACTAAAAAGGCTACTCCTAGTAGAAGTGGTAGAATTATTCCAAGTATTTCAGCTGGAACAGCTATGTACGTTTTCGATTTTCTATTCACTCATGATCTGGCCTGGTCGACCCGATCATGATATTTGACTCATGATCTGGCCTGGTTGACCCAATCATGATATTGAAGGATGGGACCTTTTCTCGAAAAACTCCGGATCTCGATAAAAGTGGAAGATGGTGCAAGATCGAATCTCTTCAATCGAAGCTTTCGGCTTGATTCCTTTTCGCGAGTTTTCGCTAGGAATCATCATGTCGATTGCTTTCGTTGGAGAAATCAGTGGCGTGGTGAGCGAAGTGCTTCCTCGGAAAAATTCGTTTTGGATTCGTGGGATGTAATAGCTAAAGCTATGCTTTTGGGATGGAAAGGATTTTCCATTTTAGTTCTTCACACTTTTCCCTTTCTTTGAAATTCTTCGCTACTTCGTGCCTCTACTTCAATGAAAGCTAGCTCCTACTCCTCCTGAATCCTCGTTGGTCTTTCGTTCGTAGTGCGAATTCTATAGTGATAAAGCTCACCCCCCCCCCTTTAGACGAGAAAGCCCTCTTTTACATCCTCTAGACAAATCAATATAAAATGCTACAACCCATTGTTGTTCTTTTGACGATGAAGCACTCCAGTACAACTAAAGTAACCTCTATGCTTCGTCCCCGGTGCGTAGGGCCGATCCCCGTGTGCTGGAGGGACGACCAGAAAGTGTGTTAAGCATATTCAAACAAAAGAAGCAAAAAAAGGGAAAGAAAATGTAAAGGCAGCAAGGGGTTTCGCCTTCGAATTGAGTAGTGAGTCTTCTTTCTACTCGATCGAAACTTGAATCGAAAGTAGACTCACTCCGCTTAAAATAAGGTCTATTTCTATCTACTCGATCTATGAAGGAATTCGTTCATAGAACGCTTTTTTAGTCGACTTTTTGAAAACAAGCGTACGGGATAGACCCGGAAGAGGAGATTGTACCAAAGGAGACCCGTAGAAGCCATACCCTTAAGAAGCTTACCCAACGCATCGCTTAACTCCTAAGATAAGAAAGGAAGACTTCTTCGATAGGACGAGGAAAAAGAGACTATTCTGATGTTTGAAAGTTATCTCTTTCCAAAAGCTCTTCGAGCTTTAGCGAGTCAACTACCATAAGCTTCTAATAAGCGACTTCATACCAAGTAGCGAGTAAACAAAAGCTTCTAATAAGCGATTACATTCCGATCGCTTAAGCTCAACTTCGAGCTTTAGGGAGTCAACTACCTCAAAACTTCCTCTCAAAGCAACCTTAAGCAGAAAATAGAATATATACCTACCCCCTACCAGTCTATAGCTTCGCTTTTCGTTATCCTCAACAGAAAACCCCGGCCGAAGATTAGGGCTATACCCTCCATCTAGAAAGGGAGACTGTCCCCACTATAGAGGCAAGCTTTAGCTTGCCGGTCGGGCCTTACTATAACCAACCTCACAGATCCCACTCAATCTTTTACACCAATGTATTGTACTCTCTCGACCAGGTCATCATAAGAAGCTAAATCTTTAGAATCAAAAGGTTACCTTTGGATGTTGTCGTGACCGCTTAAGCTTGGTTGATTTTGTCAGAAAAGAAAGAGAAAGTTTCGAAAGTTCATCGATTAGTACACCTTCGGTGCTGGTAAGGTCGGGACCGTGGTCGTCCGTCTCCGGTTTGCCGGCCGATAAGATCTCTGAGATTGACCAGCCAGCTGGGTTGGTTTGGTTATTCTTTTCTATTGAAAAGGGGTCAGCTGTCTGCGCGAGTCACCTTCTTCTAGGCTCCGCTGGACGACACGGCATTCTCATTTAAATATAGGCCGGCCGTACTTGTGATGGTTCCCAAGGATCCAATATGACCACTTAAGTCTACGTTGCCACGATATTGTTCTATGGAAGCGGGCGGGCTCTTATTCGGCCCGGTTTTTGGTGTCGTAGGGGAGGGATTGACCTTTTTAACGCATATTCAGTCGTACCGGCATGGCCCCACTTGTTTTCGATCGGAGCATCAGGCAGCGCAACCCGGTTCTACTTGACTAAGCCCCGTGCTCGTTTAAGGGGGGGAGTTTTACCAAACTAACTTTTTGATAACAAGGCAGAAGCCCTCGACCCGACATTCATTAGTTTCGAATGAAGAATGAAAAGTGCCCTGCCCCAGCAAGCACCTACTCCTATAAAAATGAAAAGCGTGACTTTACTAAACAAGCAAGAAAAGCCCTTTCTATCTTATTAAAGGAGTATCTGACCCAAAATCTTCGCTTACATTCCGATCGCTTAAGCGACTTCGTTCCTCAAAGCGAGAATTTTTAAGTTGGTAAAGACCCACCCCCTGTTTCAGTCAGAATGAGTCCCCGGGACCCCGGGACATTGGCTTCCGCCAACAGTGAACTATTAAGGATCGCATCCCGCGCATATTCTACATTATAGCCTGCAACTAATTCAGCTTCCGCTTCTGGGAGATCAAACGGAGCTCGATTAGTTTCTGCTAAACAAGAAATAAAGAACATAACCAATACGGGGAACAAGGGAATACCAGACCATATCTGCTTTTGCGCCATGACAATCTCACTCGAATTACAAGGACCTACACATATTAGTACAGTATACCGGGGTCCCCGGCCAGAACCACACGTGCAAGTTTCCCTGCATGTGGCTCGTCCGTGCTTTACGAGACGCTGCCTGTGACTCAGCATGGGATAAGAGGGCGGAACTGCACACTTTCGTGTTCAGAGCATTGTCCGAGTGAGTAGGCAGCGCCTACCAAACAAAACTTTCTTGAAGAGGCTCAACTGGTTCCTTTTCGGCTAAAGCCCCTTATTTAGATGTTGGGGTCCAGGAAAGTCTAGGTTGGCTCCCAGCTCCATCTCGGCCGGCATCCTGCTCTCGAAGGGTTGGAGTCCTAGAGCGAACTACTCATTGCTGTGTTGTCCCAACCCAAGGAACGTAGTCGCTTAAGCGATCGGAGCGAAGTTTTTGGAGCGTCTCGCCGCGTGAATTTTGGGGGAAGGAAAGCGGGGTTGACAAAGCAATCATCGGGGGCGACAGGAGTGCTTTCATCAAATGATGCATGTGGGCTGAGCCATTCCCAGCCCAATTCGTCTGGTCGAGAAGAGATTCGCATAGAGACTACTGCTATCCGGGAATAGATTTATATGTTAGCCCGCGGGGGCGGGCTTTCCTATGGTAGTCCCGCTGCGGCCTCTGACCGTCCGTCCTGTTTCATCTGGATTTGGCTATACTTGTATGTAGCCAGCCATGTTAGCTCCACATGAGAGTTTAGCCTTTCGAAAAAAAGAACTCATCAGTCAGCTCGGCCCCTTTCCTATTCCGCTTTGCCGCCTATTAAGAGAATAGGTGTCCCCTTCAAGTTTCTTCATCTATACCAGCTGCCACGCACGATCCAATAGGAACGATTTCAGCGCCCCTCTCTAGGATAAGAAGCAGAATGCGCTATCACCTACAGCCCTTTCCTCTGCCGGGGACTTCCACGAAATGAAAACGGGCGGCATCGTCGTATGCTCGACATTTGTTGCCCTGGTTTTCCCGGAGTACTCCTACGGCCGATCTGTCACCCAACTTACTTAAACAACCTAAAGGCTTGGCCCTGTCCCGTTTGGAGAATGACCTCTTATGCACGGCTTAGTCAGTTATTCTCTTATTCAGATAAGAATCGCCACTTTTCTGAAAGCATGGTTCTTGCCTCCCCCCTTGGAGCTCGTCCATTCGTTGGGTGATCCCTTGCTCTCACGTTCGAGTGTTTGCTCGTCGTTTAGGCCGGTGAGTGGGATTTCTGCTCATTGCAGTCACCTCCGGGGTTCTTCGCACCTGGATAGTACCAGGACCCTTGTGCCCCGGCCTTTGATGAGAAAAAGCTGACCGCTCGAAGCCCGTCCTATGACCCAAAACAAAAAATGAGCCTTGCGACGAGACGCGGACATTCTCCATGCTGCGGTTCCCTCCGGTCCGTTCCCGGGTTGGGTTAGGGGAACATCCGAGCGATTGCCTTCGCGGATCAAAACGCGCTCACAAGGCGCACAATAAGAATAAGACCTATAGATACTTCATAAGGGACCATTTGAGCTGCAGATCGTAATGCTCCTAGAAAGGCATATTTCGAATATAGAGGTATGTAGTCGCTTAAGCGAAGCTTTTGGAGTGAAAGTTCCCAAAAATCAACGAGTTGATCATATCCTTCTATGAACCGTACGAGCACGTCCTCTGTCACCCCCACCGCGCTTACGGCTCTATACCCCAACCAAACTCGCGGAGGCCCCAGGTCCTTTCTATTCCTCGGTAAGCGAACCTTAAGAGCATGGGGGACGGTATCCGCTTTTTACTTATGGAAAGCATCTCTCTTTTGTCCCTCCTGACCAAACCCGAAAAATAGAATTCAGTGAACTATTGAAGCTATCAGTATGATTGATCAGACAACAAAGGCTTCCGGTAGACTTCTTTCATTTCCTAATTTTCTTACGACAAGTCCTAGCATTAGTATGAGTTCGTTGACCGCGTAAGGGCAATCCATCTTGATGACGAATTCCACGATAACAAGAAATAGAAATTAATCGTTCGATGTCTGCTCGTTCCCCCCTCTTCAATTCCCAATGAACAACATGATCTTGACCTATCATTTGTTCAATTTGGTCGATCTGATATTTAGTTAACTCTTTTATCTTAATGTTATCACTGATACCTAATCGATAACAAACCTGAATGGCTTTTTTAGGTCCAATTCCATCAATTTTTGTTGAGGCAATTTTTACTTGTTTATCGTCAACTAATCTAGCTCCTGAAATATATGACATTCTTGATCCTTCCCTTAACTAGTCTTCTAGGCTGGAATCATAAACGGCCTGTTACTCCTAAAGCTGGATCCCCTCAGCCAGCTCCTTTTATTCTCTTCGCTTGACTCCCTTTTTCTCTTTGTCATGCTGACGCATTAGACAATAGAGTCTGCCCGTGGCAAGCAGACTTCTTCTGTACCATCTCAGCCTTGCCCCTATATCATTTTTGTCAGGGCGCACCTTGGTAGCTGTTAGAAGAAGCCGCACTAGAAAGCGGAAGAGCTTTATTTCCCAAACCAGCCCCATGACTGTAAGAAGAATAAAGAAGAGAGGAGAAATCCAAGTCTCTTGTTGATGGCCGGAAAACAAAGCGAAAAAGGAAGTCAAGCGAAGAGAATAAAAGAAAGAGATAAAATGGCAAAAGCCAAAATTCTGACATCACCACAGACCAATTTCTTTTCTCGCTCCTTGTAGGCGGAGAGGCATACCGAAAGAAAACCCTTATTCGGATTCGAACCGATAACTTAAGCCTCTTTCTGAAGGGCGAACGGATATACTTGAATGGGTTAAGCATATGCCTTTTGACACAAATCAAAATTGATCGATCGAGCGAAGGCTTGGTTCCTACCTCGCTGCACCGAGGGAAGCCTTTCATTAAAAACCTCTTTTATGTATGATTTTTGGAAGATTTCTCCTAAAAGCCACTTTTCCAAAAGCTTCCCTTTAGCGACTACATACCTTTCATTCATTTAAGCGATGAAATCAGTAGGAAAGTCACTGAACACTTTATAGATATCTGTCTTCCTTATAAGCTGCATGCTATCGGAGAGAGAGCAATGGGAGGTTCAGTCAAAACAAAAGCATTTACCACGCACTCAATGCAATGATCAAGCAAGACGAATCTCTTTATATACGCAATTTCTATAAGAGCCTAGCCAGCCCGTCTCTGCAATACTCTGTATGTGTAACAAACCACTTTATGACGAACTAAATTGTTCGTGTTTCTTTCATTTTATTCTCCCAATCCATTCACTGAGTTACTTACGGAATCGAAAATCTTTCAGAGGTTCGGCTTGCTTCTTTGTTCTTGGCTACTGCTTGGTTAACTATTGCGAATTATTAAATGGTAGAAAGAAATCCTTCTTCCTTCCCGCATCGCGTCCTAGAGGGGCCGCTCGGACGAAGAAAGTCGGGGATAGAGTTCGAGTGAGATAGATTTCGGAACTTTCGAGATGCTTCCTTGCGAAAGCCAACGGAGTCTGTAACTCAACCTTCTCACCCATGGGAGGATTCCATATTCGATGAAAAATTTCATTCCGATCGCTTCATTCTTAATGCTTCGCACTAAGCGAGTAAACAAAAGCTTCGCTTTAGCTATTACATCCCCTTCCACTCCATATCATTTTTCGGGAGCTAGAGGAAATGTGTCTCAGGTACATCAATTAGTAGGTATGAGAGGATTAATGTCGGATCTACAAGGACAAATGGTTTATTTACCTATTCAAAGCGAAGGACTATCTTTAACAGAATAGATCATTTCTTGCTACGGAGCCCGCAAAGGAGTTGTGGATACTGCTGTACGAACATCAGATGCTGGGTATCTCACGCGCAGGCTGGTCGAAGTAGTTCAACATATTGTTGTACGTAGAACAGATTGTGGCACCATTCGAGGTATTTCTTTAAGTCCGCGAAACGGTATGATGTGATGCCGGAAAGATTTTTTTATCCAACCATTAATTGGTTGTGTATTAGCAGACGATATATGGGTTTGCGGTGCATTGCCCCCCGAAATAAAGATATCGGGGTTGGACTTGTCAATCGATTCATAACCTTTCGAACCCAACCAATATCCATTCGAACTCCTTTGACTTGTAGGAGTACGTCTTGGATCTGTCGATTATGTTATGACCGGAATCCTACTCACGGCGACCTGGTCGAATTGGGAGAAGCTGAAACGACAGCGCCTAGGGAATCATTAACTCACTTGTTGTCCTCGGTCTTGGGTTTTCCTAATTAACCCCCCAAGCCAGCCCCCATGAAACTGGCTACTAGCAAACCCACTGAGACACCTCAAATTACGACAAGTGTAGATCGAAGGCATAACCATGCAGACTCTGCGACCCGATGCCACTACAACTCTTTTGTTGATCCATTGTCCCCCCCTTCTTCCATTCCCTTGGATGTGCCCTCAATACATAGTGTTGGCACGAGAGATAAACCACCATAAAAACTCCCATACAAAGACATAGGGGGCCCGGTAAAGCGCTCCATTTCTAAGGTTGTTCCTCTAAGGGAGGAACTGTCAAGACCCGTGCCTTGTCCCAGCTGGAATCTTTGAGTCTGGATGAGGAAGGTGTGTTTTATGACTTTGTAGCTAATCAAGGAGAAGGGGGAGATGACTCAACCCTCTGAAGCTTGCCTCTCTGTAAGCTCAGGTTCTTTCTTTCTCTTGTTTTCTATTTTTTCTATTAGAGTATGGAATTGCCAAAGGGCAAAACACAAACTCTTTCGATGTGTAGTCCGGGATCTTGTTAGAGACCGTAAGCCCGATATTCTGGTCATTATAGAACCGCGCATCGGTGGCCGCCAAGGTGATACAGTCTCTAGGACGATGCAGAGGTAGAGTCAGTTCCTTTTTTGGAGTTCAACTCCGAGCCGGTAAGCAAGACAAAGCAAGTCAACGTGGGGTCAAACTCTCGATGGCCATAGACCTGAATGGTTGGAGTGTGCAGGATCACTCCTGAGACTTTCTTCCATCATCTAAGGATAAGGAATCCGGGGGATAAGGGTTCTAGTTAAATAAAGTTTTCATTATATCGAATAATAAGTTAGGCCTGTAGTGCTCCAGCGATGGGGTTCCTTACTGGTGCTTAGAAGCCCCCCTAACTGGAGATGAACATTCATATTCTAGATTCCCTCCTGGTTTAGCTTATATATGAGAAAGACCTGCGGGTGAGCGACTACCTGTGATAGACGAATTCGCTCCTACTTCTTAACCTTCCTTTCTCGCTTAGCTCTTCTTTCGTCAGATCCGGAAGAACTAGAGAACTGAGCTCTTACCAGTGATTGGTAATAGTCATTAAAGGGAAGAAATCTGCAGTTCTGTTTCGGTACTCAAGTTACAGCGCTCGTAGAAAGAGGTAGGTTATCAAAGTTGACTTGCTTAAGCGAAGCTTTTGGGAGTTTACTTGCTTACTCAAGAGAGTAAGGTAGAATGGAGCGAATTCTTCGAGAATCTCGTTCAGAATGATTTTGTAGACGATGCTAGCTTTTTATCAGAAACCTCAGGTGGAATAGTTGGCTTTTTCTACAGCTGCGTATGCGGGCTTATTTCCCTTATTCTTTCCATGGACTTGGGAAGATCGGTTTGCCGTGAAGTTCCCAACATCGATCCACGCTATGATTTGGCTTCCCACAATGAGAGCAAACGGGCCGGTTTAAGCCCCCTTCAACTGCAAGCACCCTGGCTTCAGAAAAGACTTTTTACCTCTCTAACCCCTACCCTAACGAGTAGGAAAAGAGATCGGGGGACCCGATGTCACCTTTCTTATTTTGGGTATGGAATATCTCTCAAGATGTCTTCAAAGCTCTTCTGCTGACCCTAGATTCCATTTCCACCCAAGATGTAAAAAACTGGACATCACTCGCATGATGTTTGCAGATGACCTGCTATTGTTTTCCACAGCTGATAAGCAATCTATACAGATCATTTTTGTTCACTAAGTTCTCTACTGCTTCAGGCTTGGAATTTAGACAAAAGCAATGTGTACCTTGCTGGGGTGCCTGATAGAGAACAAGATAATCTGAGGCATGGGCTGGGCATGGCTACAGGAACCTTTCCATTCAAGTATCTTGGTGTTCCTCTTACTACTAGGAAGCTAAGTTTCACTGACTGTAAGCCACTAATTGAGAAAACTGTTGCTAGAATAAGAAGCTGGTCTGCCAAATATCTTTCCTATGCAGGCAGAATACAGCTGATTAAATCTGTTCTTTTTGGCATACAATTGTATTGGTGTCAAATTTTTGTGATGCCTAAAAAGGTCATGAAGGAAATACAAAGAATTTGCAGGGTTTTTCTTTGGACTGGGGGTGATGCAGGATCTAGGAAGGCTCCCATTTCTTGGGAACAACTTTGTTTACCTAAAAGCTGTGGAGGGTGGAATCTGAAGGATTTAGGTATTTGGAATAAGGCTGCAGTCCTTAAACATTGCTGGGCTCTTGCTTTGAAACAAGACAGGTTGTGGGTGAGATGGATACACACATACTATGTGAAACAGAACAATTTTTGGACAATGCCTGTTCCTAATTACTTGGTCTATGAGGAAGATTTGGCATTGTAGATTTTTCAGACTGCTGGAGGTACAGAACAGTTCAGTACAAATGGGAAGTTCAAAATTCAGAAAATGTACAAGTTTCTCAGACTCAAGTTGACTGGAGAAGACTAATCTGCAACAGTAAAGCAAGCCCTAAGAGTACTTTCATTTTATGGCTAGCAGTTCAGAACAGGTTAGCTACAAAAGACAGACTTTTAAGTTGGAATTTGAACACTGCTGGAATCAAGTAGTCTGCAGAATTTAATTTCATATTGCAGTTAGATGTAATGAGGAGATGAGGAGCTGTTTTGTATAGTTGTGGCTTGTGGGGCTTCCTCAAACCTTCCTAGAAGGTGGGGGGAAGTTGTTACCACTGTAAGCCTAGGTGTTTTGTTGTTTTGGTGTTTGTAACTTTATACTTGGTAAATAATACAAAACTTTATTTGCAAAAAAAAGATAGAAGGGATTTTATCTAGTAAGACCTAGGGGAAGAAAGCCTATCAGTCCTGTCACCATCCCAATGTTATGTTTAACAGCTAATAGGATATGCTTTAATAAGATATACCTTAGTCCTGTGAAATACACAGATATGACTTAGTTCCCATTGCCAAAGAGGGTAGAATGAATTTCATCGTATAACTACTATAAATATCCTTACCATTCACTTAGGTATGCACATCTCATACTTTCTATGAAGGGATCCTCAATAAGAAGATCAAGGCAAGGCGCGGCAGCCCTCAACAGGAGGAGTGCGACTCTGCCATCCTTTTGTCCTATTTGCTTTCAAAGAAGTCAATGGCAAAACCCGGGATATGGATTCATTGAGTGAGAATTCTCCTTTATCTCGGCATAAGAGAGGAGGGAACCATTGATGCTATGATATCAAAATGAACTACGCTACCCCTACTCAAGATCAAGAGATGAGGGATGTAATAGCTAAAGCTATGCTTTTGGATCGGGCTTTCATTTCAAATAAAGCATTCTTACCCTATCTCACCATGGGAGTTGAGAGCCTTAGCGTATAGGGCGTAATGTCCTTAAGCTTCGCTTAAGCGATTATATACCTGCTGGCCAAGTTCTACCCTTTCTTGCTTTCCAATCTCGGGTTAGTTTTCGTCTTGAAGTCCTTCGGCGCACTGCCCTACTTTTGTCCAGTTAGGAGAGGTGCGTGCAGAATCCCTATTTCCCTCGAACGGTTCTCGCTTCTCACTCAGAACAGAAGTTCGAGGTTTAAACCCCCGAGTTGGCAACAGTCGAAGGCTAAGTCCTAACCACTCTTTGAAAGTAAGCCCACATTCGTCTAGAGCGAGTTACATACCTGGGCCGCAGCGGAAAGTACGTAGTTCGCTGGTATAGGGGCTTGCTTTAGCCTAAGCAGCCAATTTGCACTCTTTGGCACTCATCTCAGTCTCAAAGGCGGGCGCTAGTCTCACTCGGAGTCAGCAGGATCAAGGGTTTACCTTGCCGATATTCTACTTATTTTCTTGCTTTCTCGGGAAATTTCGTATCGTAAGTAAAGAGAGCTCCCTGCCCCTGGGGTATAGGGTATAATGCGGCCCTTTCTTTCCAGCTTTCTTTGCTAGGTCCAATGTTAGACGAAGGTGAGAAGTGTTGGGAATTTCCAAAGGGGTCAAGGAAGGTTATTGTACCCGCTGAAGGAAGAAGACTGATGGAACCTGGGGACATAGACCAGGAAACCAAGAAAGATGGAATCTCCTAAACCCGATGTCAAGCGGACGAATGAGAAATTGTGAATGGTTGGAGAGAGATCACAGGAAAATGCGAACATCTGGTATCAAATTAGTGAAATACAGAGGCACTGAAAGTGTGAAAGCTTTCTTGTGGAAGATGTCTCAATCATGTCGAGAATGTAGGCTAGAGAGGGAGCTCGGGGATTATATTCACTGGGCTAAGTAGACTTTCTGAATAGGGTGGAGGCTCTCTCTAAAGAAAAAGGACGAGTGGTTTTGTAACCGAAAGTTATAGGGTTGGATAACTAAGTGTGCGAAGGTGGATGGCTTTTTCACAGGCACTAAAGAGTTTGAAGACGACTCCATTTCCTGACTGATGAGATTGAACTCAAGGATGAGAAGTCCTAAGGTTGATCCCGAGCCCGAGGCTCTGAAAGAGTCCTTGCTCAATTCAAGATCCTTTGAATAAGACTTCTGTCACTGACTCCTTCGAAGTCAAGAAAATAAGAAAAGAGGTTAGTTTATTTATGTACTGAGGCAAAAGACTTTTTTTAAAGCAATGAAAAGGATAAGTATAAGTAAAGAGAGAAGATGGGAAGTCAATCCAATAAATTGAAGTTGCATGCCTTGTATGAAAGGCTGGGTCTGGTCTTTATGCAATGAAAGATTTTTTTTTGTTCATTCTTTGACTGCTCTGAAAACCCGAGGTATGTAATCGCTAAAGCTCTGCTTTTTGGGGGAAAGGACCCGATTTGAGCTACTACATGAATAAAGGACTGAAAGAAATCCAACCTAGGCTACGGATAAGAAAGGTAAAGCTCGAAGAGGCATTTCCAAAAGCATAGCTTTAGCTATTACAAATCCAAAAACTTCGCTTTAGCGACTTCTT
Source organism: Spinacia oleracea (assembly GCF_020520425.1). Taxonomy (NCBI): domain Eukaryota; kingdom Viridiplantae; phylum Streptophyta; class Magnoliopsida; order Caryophyllales; family Amaranthaceae; genus Spinacia; species Spinacia oleracea. The sequence goes on along the minus strand of NC_035618.1, from coordinate 28,498 downwards.
CTCCTCTGAATCGTATCTACTTTGTTCAGGATTTCATTCCAAGAACTTCTCTACGCCTCGATCAATACAATATCTTCCCTTCCTATGGCCGATAGAGCGCTCTTCAAGTAAAAGACCATTCAGTGAAAGTCTAGCTGTAGGAAGTATAGAGTGGTTTTCATTCTATGGAACCAGAGATCTTCTAGTTTCGGGCGGGAAAGGTAAGCCTAAATAGGGCCTTACTTAGGGAAGGATGCTCATCGAAGATGAGGTACCCCAGCTAGAGCTGGGGAAGGGCAGCTGCTATTTTCTTAGTTACGCAATACCCCGTCGTCTTCTTCGCATCCTTCTCACAGAAAGAGAAAAGGAAAGAACCCCCGGTTCTAGACCTGGCACCGCTGCTCCTTTTCTCTTGTCTTGGGTTGGTAAAAGCGGAATCCGCCGATTCAGGAAAATCGAACCAGATCAAAACACTGTCGATGGAAAAACTTTGCCGGAACGTCAACCGCAAACGAAGGATGGCCAGGCCCCGGTTCCCAGGGTTAGAGTATTCCCTATTATGAGCCTACTCAGATCAGAACTAAACTAGTTTATTTTCTTTTGCCTATCGGCCGGCCGGCTTTAAGCAACCTTCGCATTTTCTGCTGAGATCCCAAGTCTCCAAGTGGGCCCTCTTGGCCACTCACGACCTTGGCTTTTTAGAGAATCCCGCTCCTGTGTCGTAAGACTTGTAGCTTGGCAGTCTACCGGGTGGGTTTGTTTCTCTTTCCAGTTTCGAGTGTCTTCTTGGATAGTTATAGCGGCCCATAGGCGCGAGATGTACCTTGTGGGGGGGGCGGCGGTCCCCTGGACATAGTCCTTTTAGGCAGTGGCCGTTTAGTCCATGGTCCATTGGATGGTCGGTGCAAGGCCAGAAATTGGAACACATTGATTCCGCTCGTTCCCGTCCTTCGCTTCAGGGCCCGTCCCTCGGTGTGGTCAGTACTCTATACTGTCGGGCAGCGAAGCTTACACTTGTTCACTAATTATTACGGTTCACCAGGGCCTCTTTCCTCCTCCCTTTTCTGCTCACTCGTAGGGGTCTGGACCCCCACAAAGGGGGAGGGAGTCGACTGAACATCTCAGCCATTGGCGGGAATTTCGCCCACATCCGATCCCCAATTCTTCTTCACCCCGGATGGTCGTGTTGAGTGAATTGTGACCTCGTACGATCGTGTCGGGTGAGCAAGAGCCCCTTCGTCACAGTCTTTACTTATGGGCTAACAGGTCACACTTTGGCCAAGTATCCTACAAAGAGACTCCCGAAAGCCAGAAGTATTAAAGGAATGGCCATAGGAATGGGCGCATCATGACATCGTAAGATGTCTCGCCCGAATGAATTAGTTGGTACTAGAAATGTTAGAAAAAGTAAACGAAAAGAGTAATAAGAAGTGAAAAGGACAGATACACTTCCCAACCAGAAAGCAAAGTTCCCACTAATGGTATACTTAGTGTAAGCGAGCTCTAAGATAACATCTTTGGAATAAAATCCAGTTAGAAAAGGAAATCCAATTAGAGATAAGCTGCCCATGAGCATCATGGCATAGGTAAAAGGGAACGAGGAGGCGAGCCCCCCCATCTTCCGCATATCTTGCTCATCCGACATGGCATGAATCACCGAACCTGCACTCAGGAATAGTAATGCTTTGAAAAAGGCGTGATTCATTAAATGAAAGACGCTAACCGAATAGTTAGAAATGCCGCAAGCAAAGATCATATAGCCTAATTGACTGCAAGTTGAATAAGCTATGACCCTCTTTAGATCGTTCTGTAATATTCCTGTGGTTGCCGCAAGGAATGACGTCATAGCTCCTGCAAAAGTAATAACAATTAAAGCCGTAGGTGGGTATTCAAATAAAGGGGAACACCTTGCTATCATGAAAACGCCAGCTGTTACCATAGTAGCTGCATGAATCAAAGCGGATACAGGAGTGGGACCCTCCATAGCATCGGGTGACCAAGTATGCGATCCTATCTGTGCAGATTTTCCAACAGCACCAATAAAAAGTAAAATACAAATAAGAGTTATGGCATTCAATCTCATATTGCAAAAAATCCAAGAATTTCTAGGGGCACTAGCACAAGCAAAAATGGTAGAAAAGTCTACTGTTTGAAAGAGAGTAAAACAACCCGAAATCCCAAGAGCTAATCCAAAATCACCTACTCGATTGACAAGCATAGCTTTTATAGCTGCTTTATCTGCCTGAAGTCGTGTAAACCAAAAATGAATTAACAAATATGAAGCAAGACCTACTCCCTCCCATCCCAAGAATAATTGAAGAGAGTTATCTCCAGTCACCAACATTGGCATAAAAAAAGTAAGAATGGATAAATAACACATAAATCGAGGGCTATGCGGATCCTCAGACATATATGAAATAGAATAAAGATGGACCAAGCTACTTATGAATGTAACCACAATTAACATTACTACGGTCGGGCTATCGAACACGGAGTCAGAAGTGAATGACGAGTCGGACCAATCTGCGAATCGAGCGAGCTACCCTTGCGTGCAATGATGTGGTGGTGAACCTCTCATTCGAATTCAGTGCTCTCCGAACCGTGCGGGAGGGTTTCCCATCACACGGCTCACCAACTTGATTTTCTGCGGAAACCTTATATCCAAACAGGAAAAAGAGGTACGGTCTCGCTTTCCTTTTCCACTCAAGTGTACGGCATCTGCCGTGCTTAGGCCCCTTCTTCCCTTCCCTAATGAAGTAGTCCACCGCCCTAGTAGTATCAAATAGAGCGTGCAGGCTTGCCTCTTTTTTGAGTGGGTGATTCACTACCGAAGCGAAGAAAAGGAAAAGGGGGTACTACGAGCCCTCTGCCCCACGCATCTAACCAGCTCGCGTGGTTCACCGGTTCCACCGACTAGACCCTTAGAGTGATTCAGTCGATACAGAGGTGCGCTTGAAGTGGGGGGTGTGCTGCCCCTATTGGGTCGGGCTCTTCCCCATAAGGCCCCACCGTCTGGGCATAAGCGCCCTCTTGCTACCCATATGCGAGGCGCCGTCTTAGCCTTCCCTGACTAGGATCGCTCCCACACCTGTAGCGTTCGTGATCGGCCTCCTCAACTTTGTATCGATCGAAAGGCAGGGGGGTTTTACCCCAACCAAGGGAGTGGTTACGTCCAGTATGTCCTCCCTTATTCCCGACATGCTATGGTGCCCCGTGGTGGGTAGGAGCGGGTCGAGTCCGTATCGCCGTGGAGCAACAGCCGCGTCCGGATCTGATCTATCTACCCGGCAATTCATCCGGTGACTTCACGGTCGCCAAAGAAGCCCCAAGAAGCATCAAACATTTCCGATGAAATCCATGGAGCAATTCTTAGATAGCAAGCACTAGCTCCCGGTGCGACTTCATAAAAAGCAATCAAAGATAAGATCGAAGAGAATGAAACGCACGTAGTAGTCACTATAGCGGTTCCTTCTGATCCTAGAAAACGTCCGAAAAAACCTGCTACGGAACTACCAAGCAAGGGTAAAAAGACGATAAGTAAATACATAATTTCGAGTGTGATCAAACAACCAAAAATCAGACAATGACAGAGCGGCGAGTGATAGATTGATCGACGCCCGAAGAAGGCTCGACCAAAGAAATAAGTCACAAACACCGACTCGAAAAGAAGTCTAATCTTTTGAAAAATGTGCTTTTTTTCGTCAGCCTTATAGCCTACGGGTCTGTGCACATCAAGGTGACAGGATTCGAACCTATGGCCCTCTGTACCCAAAACAGATGCGCTGACCAAACTGCGCTACACCTCGTTTCACCCTCCGAAGCATATAGATCTACCCGATCGATCAAGACTCGAACCGAACTCGCTCATCCTTTTCCTTCGCCCGCTTAGAAGTGGATTCGAACCACTGACACAAGGATTTTCAGTCCTTTGCTCTAACCAGCTGAGCTACCTGAACCACTTTCCTAAAGTCTGTTTTCTTCATCGAATAGCGCCCTACACTTTCTTCTTAAGCAAGAAGAAAGAGAAAAGCCCTTTCAGTTTCAGTTAAGGGCCTTTTCGCTTGTTCGTAAAGCTTTCGAGCAGCTCTTTCGCCGCCTAATCTCCCAACATGCTCAAGAACCGAGAGCCGTCCAGGTACCTACCGGCCGGAGGGAGCTTGCTTATAGAAAGAAGATAGGCCGGTAAAAAAAAGGCGCAACGGGCTCTCTGCTCCTAGTCACTAAGTAGTGCTATTAAGTCCTCCGGGGGACTGGACTCCACCAAGGGGTTCGGTTCTTTCTCTCACTTTCGCCCGATCGTTCCACTTCCGTGCCGGAGGAAATGGGATTCGAGCCCATGATACAATCTTCTTGTATGTCGATTTAGCAAACCAATGCCTTAAGCCACTCAGCCATACCTCCAAGTTGTTGATCGGAATTTTATGCGCGGTAGCCCGAAGGGCTATCTGATCCGATCAACTGCCTAAGCCGTAGCGCGCTAGCACGCGTACTCTTTCTCCATGAGCGAGATTCTCTCTGGAAACCAGAAAAAAGGAACTGCCTTAGCATCCACCACCAAAATCTTCCACTCGTAGGGCGGCGCCTTCTTTTCTATGAACACTCTACCACTGAATGATGAAGCCGGTCTCCGCCCCCGACCTGATTAGGAGAGAACACAGGGTTAAGCCAACCCCTTACCCGCTTTCATTCATTTCTCTTATTCTGACTAGTCAGAATAAAGAGATAGCCGGGGGAACTGGACTGTGACTCTTCTATTACATTACGGAAAAGTCCATTCTCGTCATGATCGATCCACGTCCTACCGTAGTGCCCGGAGAACCAGGCTTGCTTAGAAAGCTAGCTTACTAAGGTCAAATTCACTTAGAAGATAGAGTATGGAGAAGGCTTTTTTAGTTGATTGCACGAGCTAGCCTGCAAGTCTTCCGCTGACTAATATCCCATCGCTAGAAAGCCCAACCGGTAACCAAAAGAAGCAAGCCGGCTTCGGTAGTGGTAGTAGCTTCAAAGGAATTGGTAATATGTCTTGAATAGGAAAGCTTTCATAATGTATGAACTCAACCCATGTTCAAGAGCTTGAACAATGAAGTGAAAGGCTTTACTTTATAACAATCAATCGAACGGCTAAGGCCAAGGTAAGGGCCTGTTCATAATCCCTATTCAAATTACTTGCTTGACTGATTAAGGTGGCTTTCCTCTTGTTGCAGTCACTGTGGCTCTTGCTTGAGCCTGGAAGTAAAGAAGGCACAGAGGTGAGAAGTGTTTAGATTATAGATACGTATGAAGTCGCTAAAGCGCGTTAGCGCAACTCTCCAAAAGCATAGCTTTCGCTATTACAACCCTTTTATGCGTGGAAAATGAATCAAAGCAGTTCTCCCTTACTCTAAGAAGTAAGCAAGTAGAAACTACCTCGACCTGCAGGTCTTCTAAAGAAATGGTTCTTGTTTATGCTCGTATAGCATAAAAAGGATTCATTGGGGGGGCCATGAGAAATCCACTTTGTACCTTCCAAAAACTTCGCTTTAGCGAGTAAACAAAAGCTCCAAGAGCTTTATTCATACCTTTTTATTGATAGCAAAGGAAAGAGAACTCCGCCTTCTCCTTCGGGGGATTAGTTAGAGGACTTCCTTTAGCTCTAAGACTAGGGATCTAAGGAAGGTTATTTGGTGGGAAATCCAGCAAAGCTCAAATCCCACTGTTAGAACATCTAAAAAAGATGAGAGCCTAGCAATTGGTCTTGCACACTAACTCACGAGTCAACCTAGGAAAAGAACAGCTTTCCAGCCTTTTACTCCTCAAGTCAGGAAGTGGTAATAGCAGGCAATCGATGACTTAAATGACTTTCTTAGAAAGATTGCGTAAGGCTAGATCTCTTCAGGGTTCCCTCTCACTCTCTTTCGGCCCGAAGCCGATAGGAAGCAATGCTTCAAGTCGCTGAGGTGAGTTCCGAGAGAGCTAGGCTCCGTCCTACCATTTCTTCAACTAGCTTACTCTTTGAACTCCTCCCTTCGTCTTACCTAATTCCAGATATGGATTAACTGCAATAGCTATAGGGTGTCTGCGATTAATCAGTTTTTAGCATTAATTAGTCTTGAACTCTTAATTAAAGCACTGGAAGGGATTCAGGTGAAAGAAAGGACTGAACTGAGGCTCCGACTCCGAGTGACTGACTACTATCCAATCTAGAAAGAAGAGCGATCTTCGACCTTTCCTATTGTTGGAGAATAGGTCTACTAGTTCCCGATTCCATGTGAATGTATCTATATGAACCTAATCTCTCTCTTCATTCTTTTTGAATTGTCCCCGCTTAGAGGAGCAGGACCCCTAGAGTTGAGAGACGTAATAACGAACCAGCATAAAAAAAGACTTAGAGTCCCATCTCTATGCTTTTTGGCCCTTAGTTTCCTTTTGTGTAAAGCTTAAGTTATATACTTGGGGAAGACGTCCTTCTAACTTAGAATGAATGATGCTGCTCCGCTGCCACTGCTCAGGAAGATACCTTTATTAAGAGATTTGAGGCATCTTTGGGGAAAAGCAATTCTGACTCGGCCTCTGGCCTCGAAGTTTACCCTTTTCACGTTCTCCATACTATTCAAAAAGTGAGTGAATCACTTCCAACTGAATAAGATGGGATTGGAATCCCTTTTTTTAGAGTCCACCATGGCAAAATCATACCCAATGTGATAGGAGTACCTAGGCCCCTGGTTAGTAGTTGTTTAGCTCTATTTCCGGCCCGAAAGAAAAAAAGCAGTCATGAACCAAACCCCAGTTTTCAGGCTCTCATGAAGCCTTAGGGCGAAAGCAATTATTCCTATCACATTGTTCGCTCACTTCCTAAATGGAGACTGAGGCGCATTCGCAACAATACATCTATGACTAGAGAATTAGGTATAGGAAGAATAGATCTAGCGATACAATCACCAAACTATTAACACTTCCAATACCCATACCATCAACTCAAAGGAAAACCATTTCGTCACCACGGAGCATAACTGCAACTAAAACTATTACCAGAAAGACAACTATACTGGCACGCGTACTCTTTCCAAAGCTAAAAGCACCTCCTACACTTGAGAACTACTACGCATTGGAAACGAAGCAGATAGTCACCATTACCATAAGACCAGCGACCAACTAATGGTTCTTTTCTTACTTAAGAAAGGAAGAAGAGTCAAAACTGAGACTAAGAGGAATGAAGTCGCTAAAGCTCTTGGAGCTTTTGTTTACACGCTAAAGCTCTGCTTTTGGGAAGACAAGGCTCCATTTGACTTCCTCAAATGTTCGAATCTCGCTGTCAATGCTATGCTCAGGAAGAAAGGTCATTTCCCCGGAATGCCCATTGGGCGGAAGAAGGAAATAGCCTATCCCTTCTCTCCTCCAAAAGGGCAAACCAATCTGTTTGGTTTAGGCTATGAGCCTACTTCTCAAGAGTTGAAAGACTACATAGCTAAGGAAATCTCCCTCAAGTCCTCCAAGAGCAAGGACTTCCAAATGTTTCCTTATCAACGCACTCTCAATGGCCAGTTTGTTAGAGAGGGCGAAGAATAATTATGCTATGATTTCCCGGAGCCATTCTACAAGGCTAGTGAAGGAGTGATCTATCCCGGATTTTAGGCATTCCTGGACTGTCATTTCCTCGATGAAGGACTTCCTAATCTTCCACCAAAACAGTTCACCGAAGACTGTTTGGATGCTAATTTGGGCTCTTGTTTGGCCAAGAAAAGGTTGAAAGCTACGATGACATGGCTCACCTCCAGTTGGCTCTGCAAAATGAGGAATTCGACCCGGGCATGTTGATCGAACCGGCTGAAGATCTCGTCACTGGATAGAGGAAGACTATCAAGCTCACTACCCCAGATGGAAAGAAGCTTCTGTTCACTACGGGGGAGGGTCCAATGTTTGATGAGTCTGGGTCTGAGTCCTCTGTTTTCGAGCCTGGTGCTCATGAGTCTGCATTCCTAGGTCCTAAGGCTAAGTCTTGACTCCCTCTTTGATGTAATGATTGCTGAATTCAATAAGAATGCCAACTTAGCTTACTCTTCGCCTCCTTCCCCTCCCTTTCCTATTCCGACTGTTTTGCTTCTCAAGAATCCGAAACTGACTTTGAAATAATAAAAGCGATGGAAGAACACGTAGGAAGTCGCTTAAGCGAAGCTTTTGGAAAGTAAAAAATAATAGAGGAAACGGAAAAAGTGAATCTTTCTGACAATGACACTCCCAAAATAGTGTCAATAGGACTCACTTTCACTCAGGAAGAGCGTGTTGCACTAATTCATTTGCTTTTAGAATTCATCGATGTTTTTGCTTGGTCTTATCAAGATATGCCAGGTATAGACAGGGAAATAGCTCAGCACACGATCCCCATCATTCCAGATTCTAAGCCCGTCAAGTATAAATTGAGGCGGATGAAACCGGATGTAGCTTTGAAAATCAAAGAAGAGGTCACAAAGCAACTAACGGCAGGCTTCATCAAGGTCGCCAATTATCCAGAATGGATTGCCAATGTTGTGTAGGTTCCTAATAAAGATGGGAAGGTTCGAATGTGTGTTGATTACAGGGATCTCAACAAAGCCAGTCCAAAGGATGGGTTCCCACTTCCTCATATCGACATATCGTAATACAGCAAATCATGCACTTCTCTCGTTCATGGGCGGGTATGCAGGGTATAATCAAATCAAGATGGCCGAAGAAGATATGGAAAAGACTACCTTCATCACACAGTGGGGTACTTATTGCTATACAGTCATGCCATTTGGGTTGAAAAATGCCGGGGCAACCTATCAACGCACAGCAACCACACTTCTCCATGACATGATGCACAAAGAAGTGGAGGTATATGTTGATGATCGTCAAATCAAAAGATAGGCCTGGCCACATCGTAGCTCTCAATCCATTTTTCGAAAGGCTATGAAGGTTCAATATGAGATTGAACCCAAACAAATGTGCATTCGGCGTCACTTCAGGAAAGCTCTTGGGTCATTAGCTCACGAGGTATTGAAATTGATCCCACCAAGATCAAAGCAATCATGGCTATGACTCCACCCAAGAACGAAAAGGAGATACGAGTTGGGTAGACTTCAATACATTAGTCGTTTCATTTCTAAGCTCACAATGATTTGCGAACCCATATTTCGCAAACTTAAAAAGAATGGGACGACAATTGTCAAAAGGCGTTTGACAAGATAAAAGAATACCTCTCAAATCCTCCAGTGCTTGCTCCAGCTCTCCCGGATGTTCCTCTGCGTTTGTACCTCACAGTAACTCAAACTGCAGTGGGGGCTAGCCCAAGAGATCGACGGGAAAGAATGTGCCATATATTATCTGAGTAAGAAACTTCTTGAATATGAAGAAAGGTACACTCAACTCGAAAAGCTTTGCCTCGCACTTGTATGGGCAACCAAGAAACTCAGGCATTATATGCTCACACATAAAGTACATGTTGTATCAAGAATTGATCCTCTTAAGTTCTTATTTGAAAAGCCTGCACTCAACGGACGTCTATCAAGATGGATCGTGATGTTGGCCGAATTTGACTTAAAGTTTCTACCTCTGAAATCTATCAAAGGAAATGCCATATCTTATTTCTTGGCAGATTTTCCTACTCAAGATAGCGAGGAAGTTTATGAGTTTCCGGATGAAGAGTTGCTCATGACAGAGGATGACAGTTGGGCACTCTATTTCGATGGAGCATCAAATAAAAAAGGATGCGGTGTCGGAGCATTATTAGTCTCACCCCTTGAGGCGCACACTCCAATCTCCGTAAAACTAGATTTCGATGTAACCAACAACGCCGCAGAATATGAAGCTTGCATAGTTGGAATGGAAGCAGCCGTAGCTCTTGGCATTCAAAAACTACGAGTTTATGGTGATTCATCTTTGATCATCAATCAAATTTCCGGAAGATGGAAAGTTCGGAGTGAAAGTCTTGCTCCCTACCAGGCTTACCTCGAGACTGACGCAAGTCAAATCGGAGAAGTAGAGTATACCTACTTGCCTCGAGAGGAAAATCCATTTGCGGATGCTCTTGCAAAATTGGCATCCATGATTCGAATTCCTAATGGTTTGACCGAAATGCCTCTAGTCATCGAAAGACGTCAAGAGGCGGCCTATGTCAATGTGCTCGACAACGAGAAAAATGATGAAGAAACTCCTTGGTTCACAGATATCCTCAAATATCTCCGAGACCAAGAGTATCCACCGAATGCTTCGAAAAAGGATCAACGCGCCAAAAGCTTCGCTTCATTCTTAATGCACTAAGCGATTTCATACCTTAAGCTTCGCATAAGCGATTTCATACCTTAAGCTTCGCATAAGCGATTTCATACCTTAAGCTTCGCATAAGCGATTTCATACCTTAAGCTTCGCATAAGCGATTTCATACGTCCAATGGACCTCTTGATTCTAGGCTAATCAACAGTCTCTCTTTCGTAATTAGGTTCTTCCCCGATTATCAGCCTATCCTATCGCCAGTCAGGAAAAGAGGCAGTAGCTGTTGTTATCTAATTCCCTTCGCTTAAGCGACTACGTACGTGATGAAACCCTTGAGCTTTTACTAGACTCTCTTTTTGCTTCTTCTTGCTAGCTTACCAGGCGCTTGAATGGATCGCTACTAGTTGAATAATAGCAGCCCCTGTGTTAGGAACTTCCTTAGGCTGTTAAACAAGCTTGAGCTGCCATAGGTTTAGGATTTAGAGCTTGCTTTAGCAGCAGGTAAGGATTTCAAAACAGGCTTTAATCCTTCGGCCATAGCTTGTCTAGCATGGTCTGGCCTTTCTCCATTCCTTAAGCTTCGCTTAAGCGATTACATTCCTTTCCTTACCATTCCTTAGCAGCTATAGCAACTTGAACTGACTAGCTGGTCTAGCAAACTGAACTATGCTAGACTAAACAGACTGATGACCGATGTAGGTTCTTACAGCTTAAAGGCAAACTGTTGATACAAAGCACAGAAACTATCATTCCTTCCAAAAGCATAGCTTTAGCGTGTAAACAAAAGCTTCGCTTAAGCGAGTAAACAAAAACTTCGCTTTCGCGAATATTTGAAAGTAAGGAATAGTTGTTCACCTATTTCCTTACTAGAGCCGAGTTTTGCATTCCTTAGCTTGGATGCAAAAAGACTCAGCGCGTGAACTAGCTTAGTCGATTTGGGTTTTTCAGCACCCTATTTATTCCCTATCACTAGTGATTACTCCCGATCCGAAGCACCCCTTTTCCATTCATAGAGAAATCCTATCGTTAAAATCAATAAAAAGGCCATCATGGACCAAGATCCAAACGGATCAATCTTGTTGAGAGGTACTGCCCAAGGAAAGAAAAAGGTGACTTCCGGATCAAGGATAATAAATAAAATTGAAACAAGATAAAATCGTATATCGAAACGACTTCTGGCATCACCGAAAGGATCGAAACCACATTCGTAGGCCGACAATTTTTCTGGATAAGTCGAAGTATTAGAAGAAAATGGAAAAGGAACACCGAGTGGGATCAAAGAAACTAGCAGACTGATCACTAAATAGATACAAATAGGCGCAAATTCTGACATCACCACAGACCAATTTCTTTTCTCGCTCCTTGCAGGCAGAGCGGCATACCGAAAAAAAGAAAAGAAAGGCGATTAGAGAACATTACCCTAACATATAGGCTGGCACATAGAATTTAAGTCCTCTAAAATTGGATATCTACAAAGAAATCACTTTCCGTTTTCTCGGAAAAAAGAGTAGATGTCATCCAGAGTTTTCTCCCGGGATCGGGGGTGCGAGGCCATAATGTAAAAAAAAGATCGACCCCCCAAAAGCTTCGCTTTAGCGACTTCATACCTACGGATTTCGTCGAGCTGAAAAGATTGCTTGGGCAAGAGTTCGTACATGCCTTGCACAACCTTTTCTTGTTTTATTAGGGCCCGACGAAAATACCGATCTAGGGATTTCTTCTCAACTCCTCTAGAGAATTTCGGTCCGATGGAGCCTTCGGCTGCCCCTCCGACTCATTTAGAGGGGGAATTCAGGCCGAATCTCTTTTTCTTTCTATTTTATATAAATAATTTCGATAAGAGTCTAGCCAGCTCATAGCTATTGTATGCATAGGAGTGACGAGGTATTGATTGCACTTTCTAGCCGGCCGCTTTCTTGGAATTCATTCATAGGCGCTTTCAGTTAGTTATACTTCTAACACTATATAAAAAAATAGAATAAGCGTGCGATACAAAACATCAATCTACGGAAAAACGAATTGATTGACTATTGAGTGCAACCCCGTAATTATGGGTAGTTCAGGTGCGCTTAAAGTCTTATATAAGGCATGTCGATGTTGCCACCGGCAAACGTTTTACTTTTACTGTGAAAAGCTCCAAATAGCGGTAGGTTTAGAGGAAATCAAAAAGGATTTGGAATTCAATACAAGCCCGCCTCTGAGAGCGAAGTTGGAAGAATCTCTGTTGCCGTATCCGATGATGCTAGCGCAGTCAGAAGAATGGGTCAAGTGGTAATTGATTCGTTTAAGTTTCCGAAGTTTTTTTTTGTGAAGGAGAGGGCAAAGCCCCAAAGAGAAACAAACTAACAAAACTCAAAAGAAACAGAAAGAAATAAAACAACTACACTACATTATTCTTCCAACTATCCACTCTAGTCAGTGGACTCCGGAACCATTCTTGACCACGCGACTCCACTCAAGTCCTCCAATAAAACGGCACGAAGGTCCTTCGGGGCCGCCCCAAAACTCACCCATTTTTGTTCTAGTTGAACACCAAAATTGGCTAACCAATCTGCAGCTCGATTGGCTTCACGGTAACAATATCCGATCGTGACTTCCCAATCTTGACGAGAGATAAGGGATTTACACTTTCGGATGATGTGAATATAAGGAGAGTTGGTTGGAGTCGGCTCCACCAATAAACGAACCACAACCTCGGAGTCGACCGTTAATTGCACTTTCCGCTCCATTCCAAGCTATTGCTAATCCTCTCATCACAGCGAGAAGCTCCGCCTTTGTAACAGTGCAAGTCCCGCAATTAAGGGAGAAAATCTCATGAACTTCACCCTTGTGACTCCGAATCAGACCCCCTGCTCCAGCAAAACCCGGATTTCCTTTCGAAGCCCCATCCGTGTTCAACCGAACCCATCCCTCCCGAGGATACTCCCAGCGAATAAAACGCTCACTTCTCTTCCTCTTTGATCCACTGCTCACTAAATCCCTGCCATTGCCTTATTAATATCTCCAACTCGAGCAAGTATAAAGCTTACTTGATCAATCGGGATGCTAATTGAACGATCAAAGCACCTATCATTTCGCCACAACCACCAGCCGAATACAATCGGCCAATCCTCTGTATCTTTATGATTCGTAGGATCAATATTAATGAAAATCCAATACCGAAAGCTTCGCTTAAGCTCAAAAGCTCGAAGAGCTTTAGGGAGTCAACTACCTTTAAATAAATATGTTCTACGTCCACTCTTAGTCTTGGTCCTGTCCCGTACTCTATCTATCGATCTTATCTTAACTGGATCAATCGCTTTGTCGGAACTCTTCCCTTGCTTGCTTCACTTCATCTCGCCTATAGTTCGATAGTATGGCACATTCCTTCTTTAGTAAGAAGGCTTGTTCAAAGAAAAGGGAGGTACTACGGTCAATGAACTATTGATTTGAAAGCTCCGGGCTAATATTTCAAAGCGGTTATCCGCGGCAAAGGCTTCTGTAACTGTTAAAAAGGCTGTCCAGGGTCAGGAGAGTCTTCAGCATATTGGTTACAATCATCAAAGACTGGAACCGGAGGTGCTTGAGGTGCAGTAGAAGGAGCTTACTTCTTACTTATTGATGGCCCTTTCCTTTTGGGCCAACAGAGCCTTGAGAACGTGAGTGCTTGGTTCAGGCGGAACCGGGATTTCGGGTTCATCTGACATAGTGCCTACAATGGGAGATTCAGAATTCGGGGGCCTAACGGCAGACAAACCTGAACCTTCGAAAGTAGCCGGCAGAGACGCTACGGGAGAACCGCCTAGGATGGCGTAAGAGACTCGATCATCTCTTTCTTCGCTAAAGCCCTTTCTCTTATGCCGGGTCTGGGGGAGGAGGAATTTCATCTGCCTGGAGCGAGCCAGGTCTGGGATCTTTCCCCATAGCCTTCTTTCTTCTTTATCGCCCGGTCTTTATTTCCTAAATCCATCTACCTTGCTAGCCTAAGGTTTAAGAGTTATCCCTCCTAACCAAAAGGAAACCAAGGAAAGCAGTCAAGCCGAAACCAGTGCCATCCTTAAATAACCCAATGGGCGTACGAATATCTGCTTCGAAAGGACCAAGAGAGTGTTTATTTACTACGCTATTCAAAGCATCTCGAGAGAAGCAGTCGATTAGTGAGCATCCCATCTCATAAGGAAAGCCTTAAGGCTTGGTTTCGGGGGAGAAGGACTAAGAATCAGTCTAATGGGACCTAGAGAAGATAGAAGCTGTAGTTAGTGAGTTGCCTGCCCGAGGTACGTAGTCGCTTAAGCGATCGGAGCGAAGTTTTTGGAAAGTAGAATCGCAAGGGCTTTAGTTTAGCTACATAGCTATGAAAAGCAATTCACCCAAGCCAATCTCGCTGGCGGGTAAGGAAAAACGACAACTTCTTATCCAAAAACAGCATCCGCTGGTGCCTTCATTTCCCTGATTGTGCCAGCTACGTCCTTCCTCTACTAAATGACTCTATCCTGCTTTTTGGGGGGTATTCTAAGTAAATCAGCCTTTCTTGTTGTCGATGTCACCAAAACGGCTATTGTATATATAACAAGAGCACTCATTGTGCTTGGTTGCATCAGTTGATTCACTCCTTCCATAAGCATAGCTTAAGCGACTTCATACATTGAATCCGGATCCGGAAGAACTCCCTTTTGAGCTAACTGCATCGGTTATGCCATATTCTCTAGCAAAAGAAAGCACTGACCTAGACCTCTTCTACCGCATCAAGAGGTAATTCCGATCCCGCATTTTAGAAAGTTTCGCTATGCCCACAGCTCTTTCAAAGAAAAGCAGTCTTTTCAAGAAGAAAGTCACAGTCACACCGCTAATAGGCGGAAGAAGAGATTCCCTGCTACTGCCTCTACTCTAATATAATAGCCGTACCGCAGAAAGAAGGTCAACCTCACCCCAGGTAATCCTTCTTCCCCTCAGGTCAAAGAGTAAGAACTCGCTTTTGAGCTAACCTTGCATGGAGCTACCTGCCAACAAGCAAGAAGAGTTCTCATTCACGGCTAACTAAGTATTCGTTCGGAGACTTAGTAGCAGGCTTATGACTGTAATTAGCCTCTATCCAAAAGCTTCGCTTTAGCGATTACATACGTAGTGGAGGTTGCTGTGAGGAGATCCTTGTGCCTGTGAAGATTGCTTCCGGAAATAAGAAAGAAAAAAAACATTGCTATATTTCCAACAATCCGGATAGGATTCATTTCCTAGTACAGAGAAGGGGCTATCAATAAGAAAGATAGCTTTCATAGTTCTAAGGTATGGGAAAGGGGACTGACTGACGCGCTAGCACTTTCCTTATCATATCCTTATTCCAGTTTCACCTTATTTCTATCCCAATCTCAGGGTACTTCTTTCAATTATCATATCCTAACTGCACATTAAGTAAAGACACTGAATGATTAATCCTCTCCTTCCATGGCGATCCCGCGTACGTTAAGGTGAAATAGCTAACGTGCGCATCTTTTCCAATGGGGAGGAAGAAGACTACCAAGACTTCTCAAACGCAATCCACTAGAACAGTGACTGAGGTAATTTCGAGTGGAAATGGTGGAATTGTTCCTTCGATTTCAGAGAGGATGCAAGAGATTGTTAATGGGCCAAGCTTTGGGGATGGGCACAACCACTACTCAGGTAGCCGGAGCAGGGGTTCAAGCAACTTCTGCTGTTCCAACATCTCAAGCCAATGTTGCAAGGAGGTTGACTATGTAGAATTCTTAAATTGGCTTGCCTGAGAATCCATGGGAAGATTTATTCACTGGAAGCTTGGCTTCAAAAGGTACGTCTCTGGAATTTCTCTCTCCGGTGATTAAAGATGGAAAACCCACTGCACAACTTGAAAAATCTGAAGTGGAAAAACTCTCTAATTTATGGCTTTCTTCCATTATCATGTATGTTGTGGGTGAATCCCCATCAATTGGTGCTGTATTGAGGTATATTGCGAAAGATTGGCCCCAAATTAGTAAACCTAAAGTTTTTTATCATGATGTATGAAGTCGCTAAAGCGAAGATTTTGGGGAGTACTTTATTTGGGCTGCTAAGTAGAAGTAGAAGCTATAGGCGAAGACTTTCGCGCTTTGCTCTTAAGTAAGGTGGAAGTTAGCTACTTGCTTGTTAAAGGTGTTTGCCCGCGGCTATTCTTCTGCCCTATAGCCGTGCTACTTTCAATCCTTAGAAGCGGGTATTAGGTTACCGGGTGCCTATCTATCTCATAGCTGTTACTGTGCTTTTTGGATACCTTTCCATGCTTTAACAAGCCAGCTACGCACCTTGTTCTTATAAGCAAGTAGCTTTCTTTTATTTTGGAATAAGCTGGAAGTAGTATGAGTTGAAGTGAAGGGCGCTAGTAAGTAATAATAAGTAGAGCGGAACACTGTTGGCTGAACAAAAGACGTATGACTTGAGAAAGTAAGATCTCCTATCTGTTGTCGGAAAAAGGAGCTCAAATTATATAAGTATAGGGACTAATAGTAGAATGAAAATAATAGGTCTTCCCTATTTGAGCAAGGTTTGAAAGGCCTTCGGGATATAGCAAATGTTGTCCAAAACTCCAACTAGCCCCATCAACATTAAAGAATCCCGTGAATAAAGAAGAGGAGTCATCTTCTCTTTAAGAGTTCCTTAGCTGTTGTTGAATCAACTTAGAATACAACCGGTCCCCACGTCGCAACTAAAGCACCCGTAGCATACGTTCCATAGAAGCCCATTACCAGAGAGGTTATGAAATCTACCAGAGAGTCAAGGGCAAGAGTGAGTCTTACAGTCCTTATCTTATGTAGAAGGAACTCTTCTTCGCTTTCGCCTTAGATCAAGACATTACAAGGAATTTCACTCTTCTAAATAAAAGGGTTATCAGTCTAAAACTTTCTTTGGCGTTCCATAAGTCAGTCTGTAAATAGCTTTCATCTTTCGAACTGAACGTGCATCCAGCAGGCTCTGACAAGACCTTTTGTTATAGGTTTCGCGCTTTAAGCATTCGGCCATGGATGCAAAAAGACTCAGCGAGTGAACTAGGTTTTAGTATTCCTTCTCGAGCTTCTATTTCTTCCGTTAAAGGAGATTCGAGAAAAGATGGAATAGGAAGACGTATTTCCAGAACAAAGAAGATACGGGTTGAGAAGAGGAAGTTAGCAAAGTTAGACAAGATTGGAATGAGCATAGGAACATGTATTGATGTACCAGATCGGCTAATGCTCCCAGGTTGATGCGATGTATTCCACCAGTTGACTGGAAACTTGATTATTGGTATATCGATCGGTCCAGCACGGATTGAAATAGGAGCCGGTTCTACAGGAAGCTTTTGAAAACACAGCGCACCCAAGTAAATAAGGAACGAGATGAATACAGAAGTTAAACGAGCATCCCACACCCAAAAGGTGCCCCACATGGGTCTTCCCCGAAACCCCCCAGTAACTAAAGTAAACAGTGTAGAAAAAGCACCCATTTCTGTACCGGTTCCGGAAGAGCGAAGAAAAAGAGGATGTTTTGTTAATAGGAACAAGAAAGTGTTTATAGCCGTAACGATATAAACAAGAATACTCATCCGAGCCACAGGAACATGTACATAGAGAATACGAGAATTTCCACCTTGTTGAAAATCTAGTGGTGCTACCCAAAGACTTAAATGAATAGCCATCGCTGTTAAGAACAACCAAGATCCAATGAGAATTTGCGCGTAGTTCCTGGTCTTTGACATCAAAAAAGAAGGTTATAATAAAGAAAGAGAAAGGGGGCTAGGGACCCTTCTGCCGGTATCGGGCGTTTGGCTTCCTGAGCTGGCAGGCCCCTGTCGGGGAACGCCCGTACATGAAGGCTTGCTCTGCTCACACTTTAAATTCTTTCTATTCTTTTTCTTTCTGCGCCAGAATATACATAGAATAGCTATCATAAGTATCATGATAATACTAAATGGGTAATGAAATTGAGGCTCAAGGGGACAAGGGACTAAACTACCTAATTTATTAACATACCAATCATGGTTGGACATACTTCCTCCATATATATAAATAGAATTCTTATACCAATCACGGTTTTATGTTCGTCATTCTTTGTCGATTCTTCCCCTCTTACAGCTATATTCCATTTTTGACTTAGTAGTTCGATGAGTCTCATCACTGTGTTTTTAGTATATGGTTTAGGATCACATGTAAGTTCGATAAAGATAACAGGTCTAAATCTTGTGATAATGGGCTTAGTTCTTTTTCTTTTTGTATTTTTAGTGCCTTTTCCAAAAGCTTCGCTTAAGCGACTTCTTAATGCTTCGCACTAAGCGTGTAAAGAAAAGCATAGCTTTCGCTATTACATCCGAAAGCTTCGCTTAAGCTCAAAAGCTCGAAGAGCTTTAGGGAGTCAACTACCTTAATGTAAGCACTAAGCGAGTAAACAACCTTCCCCTATGAATTTTTTTTTTTTCAAATTCTTGCTTGAGTTCGTTCATGTTCAAGGTGAGCAGTGGTCCCAAGGGATTTTATGGGCTCCCCGTGCCACTTGATCCTAACAATAAGTTATTTTCGTCGACTTGGCCTTACAATTAGTTACCAGAAATCTTTTCTTTCTGCGACTGGTTGTGCCGAGTTTGCCAAGCGCTTCCGGGTTCGTAACCTCAGTAAGAATTTCTCACTGATTTCGGTTAAGTCTTTACTGAATTGTTATCACCTTTTTGGTGCTATGTCCATCTACCTTCGATATCCTAACAAGGGTAGAAACCCTCTTGATACGATATCGAAGGTAGATGGATATAGAGTACTCTCTAGACTTGACCATTCTCGGTCTGCACATGTCAACCGTTTGTTGGCTATGTGGACCAAGACCACGCTTGTTCGATCAATAAAGTAGTGAAAAAGTGGCAGCTTTCCCGCCAAGAAAGAGATGATTTATTTCCAGATGTGAACTCCCTTACTGATTTGACTCCAAGAGATGAATAAGAGTAGAACTTGAATCTGATTAGAAGCTTTTGGAAGAGAGAGAAACGAGTTAAGGAAGTGTATTTATCAGGAGTAGTTGCTTTGCTAGTAGGCTGAGCAGAAAAGAAGTAGTGCGTTTGCTTGTCTGTTCATTTGAAAACAACCCTACCCATGTTTGTGCTCCTTTATGCCGCTCTCGCTAGCAGGGTATCTTGTTCAGCAAAGGTTTATAGAGGATGAGTAAGGGTGAGCGAGATAGCTTGACTCTAAGTCATTTCCTAAACGAAGGGACAATCTACAACATGGGAGAGGTCCAAGATCAATTGACTAGTTCAAATGTCCTGGTAAACTCGTCAATTTCGAACGAGAACCCACCCTCCAAAAGCTTCGCTTAAGCGATTACATACGTGGGTGACTATATGAGGGTCCAATTGTTTTTCTTAGAGAAAGCACCCAAATGTCCACAGCCGCTTTCTCTGAGGCATGGCTAAATGGTAAATACATAAGTATAGTATGGGCAAAAGATACGTGATTCTATCTCGCACTAAGAAAAGTCTTTTATCTATCCTATCCAAAGCAGTATATCCTCTTTTATAAGCTAGTTCACAATAATGCAGAGGGGTTGCTAATGGAAAAAAGCTGGGGAAGGAGCTAGACCACCAACCTCTTTCAGCCGGCAAAGGAATGGATCGAATACGGGATGCTGCGACCAAAGCGTATAAACTTCCGCTCCCGGGCAGCTAAACAAACAAAGGGTCTTAGTGCTGGAAGTTCTTTCCTATACAATGAAGATGGGAATAACTAGTCACGGATTCGCAGGCGATACAGACATTTTCATGTCCATAGTTGCAGTCACAGATCTTGACTCTAAAGCTGTATCCACCCATAATACATGACCAATATACTGAATTAGTGGAAGTATGGTCAGCTCAATATGAACAATTGAATCGAAAGGGCAGGGACAGCTAGACTAGCAGGGTGAATCCCATCATGGGTAATAACATAATTACAAGAACTTTGCATCAAACCCTACTTCAACCGAATTTAGTGCAGTAGGAACCATCATACATTTATATAGTGAACATTTTCGCAATAGTGCACAATTGAAGCTGTGAAGGATAATTAACCAATAGTGCAGCCACGCCTTTACTTGATACCAGCTAGCTTGGGAATGTAATAACATATTATTAACATTTTTGATTATAATCATCTCCACTTGGATAACTAGAAGGTAAGACAGGAACTAGATCCTTAGTCAAACAACTAGGCTCTTCCTTCGTTTTTTTCTTTCTTATCTTTTTATTATTAGCATCTTCTATATTAGAACCCCTATAAAGGAAAGGAATGTAATCGCTTAAGCTTATTAGAAGCTTTTGGGAAGGGAGGGAATTCCATTCTTTCTATTCAGCCTCCTCCAACTCCTGGCTTCTCTTCTCCTAGGAATCTGAAGTTAGTATGCAAGCTCAAGAAATTGACGACCTCCGACAAGCTAAAGCAGGCACCAAGAGCTAGGTTTGAAAGGAACTTCAGCATGTATAAAAGCATAAATAGGAATGTAATAGCTAAAGCTATGCTTTTGAATAAAGCGAAGCTTTTGAAGTCGCTAAAGCGAAGCTTTTGGATTGTTTCATTTTGAAAGAAATGCTTACCAAAGGAAGACAGGTTGGTTAGAGAACCCCTTGGTCAAAGGAAAGAGGGGTCCTGATTCCGGGACGGAGCCGTATGACGCGAGAGTGTCACGTACGGTTCCTTTGAGAAGGGTGTGATACCACCACCTATCAGGCCCGACGAGCGGTCCACGGAGCTGCATCCTTACTCACCTGGTCTATGCACATCGCTTTCTCCAGGAGGTTGGCCGCCTATCCTAGATCTTCCCATTTCCAATAGGATCCCGGGCTCGATCTGGTTTAGTATCAAGGTGATTCTCTTTCTCTTTCTATATATATGGGTCCGTGCAGCATTTCCACGATATCGTTATGATCAATTAATGGGACTTGGCCGGAAAGTGTTCTTGCCTCTATCATTAGCTCGGGTAGTCGCCGTTTCTGGTGTTTTAGTCACCTTTCAATGGCTCCCTTAATTATGTGCGAGGAATTGCTCTATTGAGTAATGGGAAGCGGGCTACTCCCCGAAAATGTCCATAGTTGGTTGGGGATTCATTCGCTTTTAGTAAGGCAAATCTTATAAAAGAATCTATTTTCATTTATCTTTTGAATTACTCATATTATGAATTTGATTTCGCATTGGAAACTATTCTAGGAGAAGTTCGAATCCGTTTCGTTCGGATATTGATCGGTCTTGGTTTGACATGGTTTACGCGTTATTGGTTCCCGGAAGAGTTAATATTCCCATTAGCTAAACCCTTTCTTACCCTGCCTTTGGACTCGTATTTTGTTCGTACACAATCAACGGAGGCCTTCCCGACATATGTAGCAACGTCTTCAATAGCATGCTCTTACTTCGTCTTTCCTTTTGTAAGTCACCAAATTTGGTGCTTTTTGATCCCCAGTTGCTATGGGGAACAAAGGGCGAAATACAATCGATTTTTCCATTTAAGTGGTTTTTGCTTCTTCTTGTTCCTGTTCTTAACTCTTTCCCGGGTAGTTCCCAATGTTTGGCACTTTCCGTACTTCGTGGGTGCAACATCAACAAATTCGCTCATGATCAAGTTACAACCTAAGATCTATGACTATATTATGTTAACTGTTCGTATTTCGTTCATTCCATCGGTATGCTCCCAGGTACCTGTAATTGTGATCCGTTTGCCAGAACTCAGAGGTCTTTCTGTGGAAACCTTCACGAACAATCGTCGTTTTTTGATGGTTTTTCCCCTTCTCACAGCTGCTCTTTCCACACCTCCGGATATCTGGTGCCAAATCGTCGCCCGTTTCCTTATTTGTTCGATAATAGAGTTGGCTATCTTTGTGGCATCGATTGTACAAGTTCGTGAAGAAGGCTGGACGAGTGGAATGAGGGGGAGCGGCTCGATCGAGAAAAAAGAAGAGTAGCCCCCCTAGAACCTGGCAAAGTAATTATCAATGAATTCCCGAACAATTCTCAACCAACATCTGCGATTCATTCTCGTAAAGATTATAACACACAGAAGACTCCTTACCTTAGGAGCAGGATGAGTGATACATTCGGCGAGCGCCGGTGAAGAACGCAAGCAAAGCTGGAGCTCGGGCATTGTTATATTCCATCAAGAGAAAGAAGGCAGACTAGTAAGAAGGCCGACCGCATAGAGTAGAGGGAGCGAACCCAAAAGCTCCGCTTTTCGGAGCAGACCAATCTTCCGTACCGCCCCTCTGACTCTCTCTCTAAAAAAAAAGCCTGCGGGAAGCACGAAGAGCCACTAATGTCGTGGCGAAGGTTATACTTCAAAAAGTAAGCGAAGCTAAGGTTTCGTATGTGTTATATCCTTTCGATCAAGCAACAACTTCTAGGGCAATGAAATTGTTCAAGAAGTCAAAAGAGAGCGCTAGGGAAAAATGGAAAAAGAGATAGAAAGTAGCAGAAGTGCTTCTAGATCTCTAGAAAGAAGGTATAATTTAGAACAACACTTTATATCTTTGAAAAAAAAGAATATATAGTTTAGATATAATACCTTTCATCCTAATCTCATCTACTGAAAAAGGGAGCCCTCTTGATCACCTAAAGAGATTTTTAGACAGAATTGGCATAATTATTACCGTGAAGATTGAGCTGCCAAAAGGGATTATCCTCCTTCCAAAAGCATAGCTTTAGCGTGTAAACAAAAGCTTCGCTTAAGCGATTACATACCTTGCCAGAATATGTCAATTCTTATCAATGGTGGTCCATCTGGCTTTTTCTCCTGCTTCCAAACCTAATATTGAGCCACTGAGCCTTTATTAGGATCAAGGAAAGACCTACACCGAGTGCTCTCCTGTTGTTGGTCGCCGTCCCTGCCCCATGGTGAAAACCTTTGTGCACAGCTCTTCCCCTGGGTCTACCCTAACCGAACCGGATTTTCGCTCCTACCTTTCGAAGGAAAGGATAGTTTGACTTCTCTTGGGTTTGTGTTCAGCCGACTTGACTACATATCATGTATAAGCATAAAGAAATAAAGCACCCAAGCTTGCTTCTTTCCTTATGCTTAAGCGACTACATACCTAGGGCACTTGGTTAACCTTCATGCTTCCTCATTTCTCAATATCAGTATCACGCATTTCTTTCTTAATTAAAAGAAGTTCTTTGTTTGATGTTTTGATGATCTATACATAGGCGTTGCTGTATTAAAAGGAAGGAGAGTGAGTTCCGGCTGAATGAGCTGATATGAGCCCAGCCAGGATAAACCTATTCATTGAGCCTAGAATTGAATGGCAGGACTCAATGAATCCAGATAAGAAGACGAGCTTGACTGTCTACATATAAGGCTCTATCGGTAATAAGTACTTACTATAGGTCTTGGTTTCGAAGTGAATGAAAGGTTTTTATTAGCAGCACGAGTCCACGAATGAATTATTTCCATCGTTAAATAGTAACCAATCTCCCCAAAATCTTCGCTTTAGCGACTTCATACCTTTCGTCACGCTCCTTTTACCCTATCCCACGTGGGATCTGAGGCAAGGTATTCTGTAGGATCAAAAGCATCTTCTGCTGCTTCTGCCCCCCGGGAGAGAGAACTCCTAAACTCAACCTAAGGCAGCCTTTCTATTTAAAAGCGAGACCACCTAATTCAAGAAAGGCCAAGAGCAGTTGATGAAAGATAGGTTTGAGTGCCCGTTCTTCTCGAAGCCGGAAATAGTTCGGAGACCTTCTTCCGTCTACCCTTCGCCTAGCGGCTAAGCTCGGAGACCCAAAGTCTTTTAAGCGCTTTGAGACGACCTAAGAGAATGAGTGGCTTAACGCTCTAACGGCCGGGACAAAGCCATATCTTTCAATCTCGTATCTGACGGAAGTGCCTGAACTCCTTCTTTGGTTTGGAGCGAAATTCCCTCAAAGGGGATGGATAGGTTTCATCGAGTGCCTTACCGGAAAGCGACGATTTAAGGGAAGGGCTCTTTAGCTTGCTCCGAAAGAGGTCCCCTTCTCCCTTAGCTGCGAGACCTGCTCAATCATAACATTGGGTATGTAGGTCCAGCCGAGACTATGTTCTACTGACCAAGTGCAGTTGCCTCAATAGAAATGTTTTCCCCGGGATCAAAGACGGAATCTTTCTCATTATACCGGCGAGGATGCCTGACCAGGGTTTAGATCTTTGTCCATCATTTCTTTCTATTTCTTTTGAATTACATGACTGGAAATCCTCCTTTCATCGGTGGCCAAAAGACCAATCACTTACTACCTAATTCCGAGTTTCAACCGAACTGCTCCATTTTTTTTTTTTTTTTTCCTGTTGCTTTGTCTTCTTCGGACCGGACCCCCTAACAAAACTACCCCCGAGCCGGATATGCTTTTATGTGAGAGAGAGAACAAGCATAAGGGTGAGCATAGATAACTACTTATCCGAACCTAATTAGCGTAGATAATTAATGTTAAACCCGCTTATCCAAGAATAGGGTTTTCTCGCTTCTTCCTTAATGGGATTTGTTATTAAAAACTCGCTTCTCCCATACTTCCGTTTAAGGTTCTTTCACTTTCTTCGAACATAAGGAGGAAGCATACTGTGTATGCCCACTAACATTGATTGTATGTTCAGATTTATTAAAAACCCCGTGTTTTTTGATTGTTTCGGATTTCTCTTCCATAGGCTGCATCGAAATGTGATACATTTAATCAAACCCCGTGTTTTTCGGGGTAAAAGGGTTTCCCTTCGTAGACGGTCTTTCAATTTGAGCAAAAACATTAGGTTTTACAGTAAGGGAGATGGAATTGTATCGAATCGAAACACCGCCTTAGGAGAGAAAAGGGCTTACAAGGTTTTGCCATATGGTAAGTTGCAATTGTACCAAACCGAGATACCATTTCTGGGGAGAAACAGGCTTGCAATGTTTTTCAGTATGGGTGGGGGAGATGAATGAAATCAAAATGAAACACCATCAGAGTTATCAAACCATTTCCTGTTGTTAACGAGTAAGAGCTCTCTCGCTAGGATCTCGAACGATAACGAGTAAGCAAGGATTGGAGAAGTATACTTGAGTACCTCCTCCTCTTCTTATGCTGCCGCTTTGTTTGATCCTACTTTATGTGTCGACTAAAGCATGTAAACAACCTAAAGCTCTTCGAGCTTTTGAGCTTAAGCGAAGCTTTCGGAAAGAGCTACTAAATGTTAGAATATGAAGTTAGCTTCCTTCTTCTGGTAGCTAGGATATAACCTCGAATTGTTAAGGAGCCAAAGGAGCCTTCGAACAGTATGAGGTATTCTCATACGCTATAGGACCTAAAGGTTTAAACGCTCTCTAGAAGATAGCTTACTTCGAATTGTTCTAGGAGAAATATGCCCTAAACCAGATCTAAGGCATTCTGGTATTCTAGATCTCCTTACCTTTGGTTTAAACCCTATTTATTTAGACCGGATGGGCCAGAGGGAGGAGCATTCCTTATCTGTAGCTCCTGCTGCTAAACCAGCTATTGTTCCTTTTGCTCCTGCAGTTACTGTTGCTTATGCTGCTAAAGCATTTGTTGCTAAAATCCAAGATATGTTTTATAAGACAGCGCAGCTAAAGCCTTACCGAATGGTAGTCGTAAAACCTTAGTCTTGGGTCTTTGTTTTAATCTTTTAACAACGTTGTTATCCCCATGAAGACTAGCTAATCTGGCTGCATTGAACATGCTCTTCTATTCGTTCCACTAGAGTTGCCAGTCTAAATGAATTATCTGACCAGAACATAGTACTCATAATGTGAATTAATAAAGCTTCAAGTGTATGAGGACCAAACTGATCTAACAGTAGTTGTTCATCCGGAGTTAATAAATGTTGAAGGTATGATAATTCCTCCTCAGTCAAGCTCGAATCATGGATTCCTTCCCGTAGGAGACCATTAACAAATGGAAACCAGAAAGAAATTAGCACAGCCTTATCCAAACAAAAACTTCGCTTTAGCGACTTCTTCTCCTGCTCTTTTCTTAGTTTCCCATGTGGAAGAAGCATAAAAGTAGGTAGAAACTGTTTAAGAGATGACGGATTATTGAGAACGAACGACATTGATTTGTGCAAATGGGTTGACATCAAGCATAGTAGGGGTTGAACCTACACTCTTCCCAGGGTTAACCAATTCCCATGAAGATATGCCTTTGATTTGATAAGGGTCTTAGAGAAAATTGATATACTTCTCTAATGATCTGTCGTTTAGGGGTTTTAGCTCGATGAGTTTCTGCTATCTCTGACGAGAATTCGAAATCATGTTTTTGCTATCTTTCCTAAACCCGTTTCTTAGTTGTTATTGGAGGAAGTGCTCTCTCGATTAGGAAGAAGCTAGTATTGAACTAGTATACCTTAATGCAGCTATTGTTCCTTTTGTTAAAGACTAATTAACTAAACTATCTCCTGCTGCTAAAGCCAGCTAACGAGTGAAACAAGCAAAAACACAAGGTTTTGCAGTATAGGAGAGTTGGGCTGATTCAATTCGAGATACCACTTCTGCCCGAAAACAGGCTTGCAACGTTTTACAGGATGGTAGAGATGCAATTAAATAAAATAGAATGTCCTTCCAAAAGCTTTAGCTATTACAACCGAAAGCTTCGCTTAAGCGATTACAAAAGCATAGCTTTAGCTATTACATCCCACGAGTGGAAATCAACTTGCATTGTTTTGCAGTATGGTATAGATTCATTCTTATTCCTCATACTCCTGCTTATGCTCTTTATTAAGAAAACCGTGCTATTGGCGGTAAAGCATACCTACTTTCAGGAAATGTTAGGAATAAAGAACTGACAATAGTGCAACGCCGTAGAAGACTCGACCCATCTTATGAAATTAATTCAATGGGTATAAAATTCTTAACATCACAAGCATTTGGAATTTTAGGCAACAAAGTCTCATCCCTTAAGCCTTACCCTATAGAGTGTCTGCTAAAGAAGATCTGTTCTCGTGTCTTATGAATGAAAGATCCTCGCTTCTTTTCTGGGCTAGTTGTCTTTGTTCGAGGTCTCTTCCTTCTTGTACCCTTATCGTCTCCTACCTTGGGAGGTTAGGAGAGCCGAGCGACTAAATCCTTTGAATAGTTTTAGCTCGACGGTTTTCTACTATCTCTTATGAGAGAGTCCAGACCCGGTTGTTACTGCAGCTACTATATATGCCCATAAAGGCGGACCCTTTAGAGTGCCGAAAGAAAGAAGATCGGTTGCTCTTGTGCCCGTTGCTATTGTTAGGATCGGACGACCACGTACCTGCTGCTTATGTTGCTCTTCTTCCTCTTGTTAATGCAGCTATTGTTCCAAATCTCTCAAATTCCAGCAGACCTTGGAAGGCACAAATTGTACCAAGAAACCAAGGCTTGAAGGGTTGATATTGCCAGTCCATAAGAAAATCCTGCAGAAGCTTTGAACTTCTTTTAAAACTTTTTTTGGAGTTACAAAAATCTCAATAGGTCTGCAAGCTAAGTAGAACAGTTTTCACCAGTTGTAACAGCATAAGACAGTGATTTGACAGTCCAAACTTTAGCTCTTGCAACAACTTTTTCAACTAGAACCTTGCACTGTGAAGCTGTCAGTTTTTTTGTAGCTAAAGGCACCCCCAAATATCTAAAGGGGAAGCTACCAACAGGAATATGAAGCAAATAAAAAATGAAGTTTTTGCTAGCCAAAAGCTTCGCTTAAGCGACTACGTTCCGAAAGCATAGCTTTAGCTATTACAAACCTCATCCACACCACAAAAAAATAGATTGCTTTTATCAAGATTAGCTGAAAGTCCAGAAGCTTCAGAAAAATGGGTAAAAGCTGAAAACATAAGCTTGATAGAGCATTCATCACCTCTTGCAAACATAAGATGAGTGATGCCTAATTTCTCACACTTAGGATGGAAATTGAAATTAGGATTTCGTTTCAGTTGCTGAAACTGTCTAGTTAGGTATTCCATACCAATAGCAAATAAGTAAGGAGACATCGGGTCCCCTTGCCTCAAACCTTTTTGAGCAGCAAAAGGTAACGAAGTCGCTTAAGCGAAGCTTTCGGAGATTCGCTAAAGCTATGCTTTTGTTTACACGCTTAGTGCATTAAGAATAAAGCGAAGTTTTTGGAGAGCAAGGCTTACCATTTTTCAAGATACTATAAGAGACAGAGCTGATACAACCAAAAACCCAAGAGATAAACAGCCCTGGAAACCCTAGCTCAGTCATAACTCAAGAAGCTCCATTCAACCAACCAAGAAAGCCTATAGCGTTAGTCACGCGCTATAGTTTTCTTGCTAGGGTCAAAGCAGAATCAGAATCTCGGACGTGCGATTGACCTCCTAGTGGGGCTACTCACTCACCGTAGTCTACACCTCTTCTAAGGCCAATGGGCAGAAA
>NW_026614566.1:0-1110 GCF_020520425.1 Spinacia oleracea | reverse complement strand
TTTAGATGCATACTCTTTGTTGCGTGCCCTCCCTAGCTGCGCCCGAACCGAACAAGAACAAGTCTTTAGGACTCCAAGTGTCGTCCCTCCGTAGATAGTCCACAGCACGTCCGGATCCGCCTTAGATTGACCAACTAGAATCGCCCTTAAGGTACTAGAAATTTCGGCACTTTTATGAGCAAGATGTGTGTTTTAATTTTCTCTCAAAAAACTCACTTTTGAATACTTTGAAACTCGTTATAAATTGTGAGCCCTAGCCTCATATTTATAGGGGTATGGAAAGGGAATCGAAATCCTATTCAGATACAATTAATTAAACCTAGAATCCTACAAGAACTCTAATTTAATTAATTTATCAAATAGAATTAGGAATTTAATCATTAACCGAACTCTGCATGTTTTAGGAAACGTGCACGAACACAAACACTTGCACACACACGCACGGCTGCCACGATGGGCCCCATGCGTGCGCGCGAGCAGCAGCCCACGCAGCCCCGCGCGCTGCGCGCTGCGCGTGCTGTGCGCGCTGTGCGCGCTGCGCAGCCTGCTGGGGCGCTGCCGGCGGGGGGGGCCAGCAGCGCGCAGCGCGCACAGCGCGCACAGCACGCGCAGCGCGCAGCGCGCGCGGGCGCTGCGTGGGCTGCTGCTCGCGCGCACGCATGGGCCCATCGTGGCAGCCGTGCGTGTGTGTGCAAGTGTTTGTGTTCGTGCACGTTTCCTAAAACATGCAGAGTTCGGTTAATGATTAAATTCCTAATTCTATTTGATAAATTAATTAAATTAGAGTTCTTGTAGGATTCTAGGTTTAATTAATTTGTATCTGAATAGGATTTCGATTCCCTTTCCATACCCCTATAATATGAGGCTAGGGCTCACAATTTATAACGAGTTTCAAAGTATTCAAAAGTGAGTTTTTTGAGAGAAAATTAAACACACATCTTGCTCATAAAAGTGCCGAAATTTTCTAGTACCTTAAGGGCGATTCTAGTTGGTCAATCTTAAGGCGGATCCGGACGTGCTGTGGACTATCTACGGAGGGACGACACTTGGAGTCCTAAAGACTTGTTCTTGTTCGGTTCGGGCGCAGCTAGGGAGGGCACGCAACAAAGA
>NW_026614565.1:0-1228 GCF_020520425.1 Spinacia oleracea | reverse complement strand
AAGGGCACGACATGGCCCAAGCAAGGTAAGCATGACCCAAGAAAGGTAAGCAAGGGCACGACATGGCCCAAGCAAGGCAAGGCATGACCCAAGAAAGGTAAGCAAGGGAACGACATGGCCCAAGCAAGGCAAGGCATGACCCAAGAAAGGTAAGCAAGGGCACGACATGGCCCAAGCAAGGTAAGCATGACCAAAGAAAGGCAAAGCAAGGGCACGACATGGCCCAAGCAAGGCAAGGCATGACCCAAGAGGTAAGCAAGGGCACGACATGGCCCAAGCAAGGCAAGGCATGACCCAAGAAAGGTAAGCAAGGGCACGGCGACATGGCCCAAGCAAGGCAAGGCATGACCCAAGAAAGGTAAGCAAGGGCACGACATGGCCCAAGCAAGGGAAGCATGACCAAGAAAGGTAAGCAAGGGCACGACATGGCCTAAGCAAGGCAAGGCATGACCCAAGAAAGGTAAGAAGCAAGGGCACGACATGGCCCAAGCAAGGTAAAGCATGACCCAAGAAAGGTAAGCAAGGGCACGACATGGCCCAAGCAAGGCAAGGCATGACCCAAGAAAGGTAAGCAAGGGCACGACATGGCCAAGCAAGGCAAGCATGACCCAAGAAAGGTAAGCAAGGGCACGACATGGCCAAGCAAGGCAAGGCATGACCCAAGAAAGGTAAGCAAGGGCACGACATGGCCAAGCAAGGCAAGGCATGACCCAAGAAGGTAAGCAAGGGCACGACATGGCCCAAGCAAGGCAAGGCATGACCCAAGAAAGTAAGCAAGGGCACGACATGGCCCAAGCAAAGGGAAGCATGACCCAAGAAAGGTAAGAAAGGGCCGACATGGCCCAAGCAAGGCAAAGCATGACCCAAGAAAGGGAAGCAAGGGCACGACATGGCCCAAGCAAGGTAAGCATGACCAAGAAAGGTAAGCAAGGGCACGACATGGCCCAAGCAAGGCAAGGCATGACCAAGAAAGGTAGCAAGGGCACGACATGGCCCAAGCAAGGTAAGATGACCAAGAAAGGCGAAGCAAAGGGCACGACATGGCCCAAGCAAGGCAAGCATGACCAAAGAAAGGTAAGCAAGGGCACGACATGGCCCAAGCAAGGCAAGGCATGACCAAGAAAGGTAAGCAAGGGCACGACATAGCCCAAGCAAGGTAAGCATGACCAAAAAAAGGCAAGCAAGGGCACGACATGGCCCAAGCAAGGCAAGCATGACCCAAGAAAGG
>NW_026614562.1:0-1403 GCF_020520425.1 Spinacia oleracea | reverse complement strand
AGCAAGGTAAGCATGACCCAAGAAAGGTAAGCAAGGGCCGACATGGCCCAAGCAAGGCAAGCATGACCCAAGAAAGGTAAGCAAGGCACGACATGGCCCAAGCGAGGCAAGCATTCCCCAAGAAAGGTAAGCAAAGGCACGACATGGCCCAAGCAAGGCAAGGCATGACAAGAAAGGTAAGCATGACCCAAGCAAGTAAGGCATGACCAATAAAGGTAAGCAAGGGCACGACATGGGCCCAAGCAAGGTAAGCATGACCCAAGAAAGGTAAGCAAGGGCACGACATGGCCCAAGCAAGGCAAGGCATGACCCAGAAAGTAAGCAAGGCACGACATGGCCCAAGCAAGGTAAGCATGACCCAAGAAGGTAAGCAAGGGCACTACATGGCCCAAGCAAGGTAACATGACCCAAGAAAGGTAAGCAAGGGCAGGACATGGCCCAAGCAAGGCAAGCATCACCCAAGAAGGTAAGCAGGGCACGACATGGCCCAACAAGGTAAGCATGACCCAAGAAAGGTAAGCAAGGGCACGACATGGCCCAAACAAGTAAGCAAGACCCAAGAAAGGTAAGCAAGGGCACGACATGGCCCAAGCAAGCAAGGCATGACCCAAGAAAGGTAAGCAATGCACGACATGGCCCAGCAAGGTAAGCATGACCCAAGAAAGGTAAGCAAGGGCACGACATGGCCCAAACAAGGTAAGCAAGACCCAAGAAAGGTAAGCAAGGGCACGACATGGCCCAAGCAAGGCAAGGCATGACCCAAGAACGTAAGCAAGGGCACGACATGGCCCAAGCAAGGTAAGCATGACCCAAGAAAGGTAAGCAAGGCACGACATTCGCCCAAGCAAGGCAGGATGACCCAAGAAAGGTAAGCAAGGGAACGACATGGCCCAAGCAAGGCAAGCATGACCCAGAAAGGTAAGCAAGTGCACGACATGGCCCAAGTAAGGTAAGCATCCCAAGAAAGTAAGCAAGGGCACGACATGGCCCAAACAGGCAAGGCATGACCCAAGAAAGTAAGAAAGGGCACGACTGGCCCAAGCAAGGTAAGCATGACCCAGAAAGGTAAGCAAGGCACGACATGGCCCAGCAAGGCAAGGCATGACCCAAGAAAGGTAAGCAAGGGCACGACATGGCCCAAACAAGGTACATTACCCAAGAAAGGTAATAGGGCACGCCATGCCCAAGCAAGGCAAGCAAGGCAAGCGCAAGTCGTGGCAAGGCATGGCCCAAGCAAGGTAAGCAAGGGAAAGTCGTGGCAAAGAAAGGCAAGAGGAAGGCATGGCAAGGCATCCCAGCAAGGTAAGCAAAGAATGGTGTTACGGTTCGATTGACGGAGTATTTCGGGGGATGACGGTTGTGGAATTGGCCTGCGACACGGCCATAGTACCGACTTGACCTTG
>NW_026614559.1:0-2058 GCF_020520425.1 Spinacia oleracea | reverse complement strand
CCATAGCTATAGGTATTTTCTTTCTTCTTGCTAAGACATTTATATCTGCTGTTCCTGGAATTGAAAGTTATGTTTACTGGATGCATGTTTTTGTTATAGTTCTAGTAACTACATAGTGATAACTAGGTCATTTATGTATTTTATATTTTCATACGGATGATCCTCTTTTACTTTCGCATTTCTTTCTATCAAGGAATATGAAACCACTCTTGCACTTTGCAGCTGAAAAAAGAAGGCAACTGGTGGCGGAAGAAACAACATCCAAGAGTGGGCAATTTACTTTCGTGAATTGATTCAATCTAAGCACAAGTATAGTAGTTGCCCTGTTAAGGAGAATGTGAAGCTCTATGCTAATTTACTCAGTTAGCCAGGAGCCGAGATGCAACTCCATAGAGAACGTAAGCCAAATTAAGTTGCAGGGAAGTAGGGAATTCATAGTAGCTGTTGAGACTTTATATGTTTTCACAGCAGTTGAAGACCTTAGTTGAAGACCTTATTTTTCTGTTTGAGCTCAGGCATTTTTTTTTACCATAGTTGACTATGGTTAACTTTGCTAAGAGTTATATTACCTTTATGGCTTTCAAGGTGTTGTTCGCTAGGTGTTTGTTTGTTTTCGCTTGTACAAACGGCATTTTCTTTGAGTTTAATACAATGATTTTTTTACAACAAAAAATAGCTCATTGGGTTATATAGAGTAATATATATTGCAAATATTATTTCTTAAAATTCTTCGTCACCAATAATTAAGAAAGTGGCTAATTTGCAATTGACTTTTTTAGTTGCCACATAGGAACTAATACATTTAGTACCAATTTAGCGACTAAAATCACTTAGTCACTAAACTACGACGGAATTATCCAGTACCAATTAGTACCATTTAGCGACTGCTTAAACGTTTGTTGTTAATTTGTCACTATATGATACAGTTACTAAATTGTCACGATACCGTTGGTTGTTAATTTGTGACCACATGATACGGTCACTAAATTGCCGCGAAATTGGTGGTCGTTAATTTGTGACTGCAAATTAAATACTGCAGTCACAAATTAACGACCACCAATTTCGCGGCAATTTAGTGACCGTATCATGTGGTCACAAATTAACAACCAACGGTATCGTGACAATTTAGTAACTGTATCATATAGTGACAAATTAACAACAACGTTTAAGCAGTCGCTAAATTGGTACTAATTGGTACTGGATAATTCCGTCGTAGTTTAGTGACTAAGTGATTTTAGTCGCTAAATTGGTACTAAATGTATTAGTTCCTATGGCAACTAAAAAGTCAATTGCAAATTAGCCACTTTCTTAATTTATTGGTGACGAAGAATTTTTAAGATAATAATATTTGCATATATATTACTCTATATAACCCAATGAGCTATTTTTGTTGTAAAAAAAATCATTGTATTAAACTCAAAGAAAATGCCGTTTGTACAAGCGAAAACAACACCACCTAGCGAACAACACCTTGAAAGCCATAAAGGTAATATAACTCTTAGCAAAGTTAACCATAGTCAACTATGGTAAAAAAAAATGCCTGAGCTCAAACAGAAAAAATAAGGTCTTCAACTAAGGTCTTCAACTGCTGTGAAAACATATAAAGTCTTCAACAGCTACTATGAATTCCCTACTTCCCTGCAACTTTAATTTGGCTTACGTTCTCTATGGAGTTGCATCTCGGCTCCTGGCTAACTGAGTAAATTAGCATAGAGCTTCACATTCTCCTTAACAGGGCAACTACTATACTTGTGCTTAGATTGAATCAATTCACGAAAGTAAATTGCCCACTCTTGGATGTTGTTTCTTCCGCCACCAGTTGCCTTCTTTTTTCAGCTGCAAAGTGCAAGAGTGGTTTCATATTCCTTGATAGAAAGAAATGCGAAAGTAAAAGAGGATCATCCGTATGAAATATAAAATACATAAATGACCTAGTTATCACTATGTAGTTACTAGAACTATAACAAAAACATGCATCCCAGTAAACATAACTTTCAATTCCAGGAACAGCAGATATAATGTCTTAGCAAGAAGAAAGAAAATACCTATAGCCTATGG
>NW_026614558.1:0-2251 GCF_020520425.1 Spinacia oleracea | reverse complement strand
CAAAGAAAGGTAAGCAAGGGCACGACATGGCCCAAGCAAGGCAAGGCATGACCAAGAAAGGTAAGCAAGGGCACGACATGGCCAAGCAAGCAAGGCATGACCAAGAAAGGTAAGCAAGGCACGACATGGCCCAAACAAGGTAAAGCATGACCCAAGAAAGGTAAGCAAGGGCACGACATGGCCAAGCAAGGCAAGGCATGACCAAGAAAGGTAAGCAAAGGGCACGACATGGCCCAAGCAAGGCAAGGCATGACCCAAGATAGGTAAGCAAGGGCACGACATGGCCAAGCAAGGCAAGGCATGACCAAGAAAGGTAAGCAGGGGCACGACATGGCCCAAACAAGGTAAAGCATGACCCAAGAAAGGTAAGCAAGGGCACGACAGGCCCAAGCAAGGCAAGGCATGACCCAAGAAAGGTAGCAAGGGCACGACAGGTCCCAAGCAAAGCAAGGCTGACCCAAGAAAGGTAAGCAAGGGCAGACATGGCCCAAGCAAGGCAAGGCATGACCCAAGAAAGGTAAAGCAAGGGTACGACATGGCCCAAGCAAGGTAGCATGACTCAAGAAAAGGTAAGCAAGGGCACGACATGGCCCAAGCAAGGCAAACATGACCAGAAGAAAGGTAAGCAAGGGCACGACATGGCCCAAGCAAGACAAGCATGACCCAAGAAAGGTAAGCAAGGGCACGACATGGCCCAAGCAAGGCAAGGCATGACCAAAGAAAGGTAAGCAAGGGCACGACATGGCCCAAACAAGGTAAGCATGACCCAAAGAAAGGTAAGCAAGGGCACGACATGGCCCAAGCAAGGCAAGGCATGACCCAAGAAAGGGTAAGCCGGGCACGACATGGCCCAAGCAAGGCAAGGCATGACCCAAGAAAGGTAAGCAAGGGCGACATGGCCCAAGCAAGCAAGGCAATGACCCAAGAAAGGTAAGCAAGGGCACGACATGGCCCAAGCAAGGTAAGGCATGACGGAGTATGGGGGATGACGGTTTGTGGAATTGGCCTACGACACGGCCATAGTACGACTTGACCTTGAGTTTTCGTTGTTCAGAAAAAAAAATCCAACGATGCATTGAGGGAATTTCGGCTCCGTAAAGTCGGGGGATGACGGTGGTGGATTGGACCGCCAATACGGCTAACGTTCCGACTTGACCTCGTTTTTCGTATGCCGCATGGTCCCGCGGTCGTCTCTCGGATGGGTTAGCGGAGGGGAGTTTGGGACTTGTCGACCGGATGCGGTCTGTTCTTGGGGCAGCGGACCGAGCAGCCCACGAGCGCGGACTAAATATAGTTGACGTCATCCTTCGAACAAACCTCGTAGGTATTGTCGGGGGCTGGGAATCCATGATCGGATGCGGTGTGTTCTAGTGTGCGGGCAACGACCAAGAAGCACACAAGAGCATACTAAATCTCGTCGTCGTTCCTTCGAGCAAACCTGGAACGGGTACTATAGTCGAGGGGAGCTTGGGCCTCGATGACCGGATTCGAACTGTTTTGTGCTGGCGGGCAGAGGACCAAGCAGCACACTAGAGAGCGGACTAAATCTCGTCGTCGATCTTTGAACAAACCTCTGTCCTTTTGGTTTAGTGTGTAATGTTTCCGAAACCGATGCGGACCGTTCCCGGATGCGGGCGATATCAAGCCGGCATGTGGGTGCAGTCCAATTCTAGTCGACGTGTGTTAGCTAACCTTAGCAGTGTTGTCCCGCCTCGATTTGTTTGTTTCTTTCACGTCAAACGGTGCTAGTCGGGGGACATAGCCATCCTTGCGGGCACTGTGGGTCGGGGGATGCAAGCTCGTTGTTTCTTGGCCAAGCGGTACGCTACGCGTGTGAGTGGTGTTTGGTTTTTTAGCTGGCGGGCTCCGTGAACCGCACGACGATAAACCTCTTCAGTGTTTGCTCCAAGTGCTATACAGGCCTTGGGCGAGTGATGGTTTTCTGTGTTGCATTCCTAACGATCGCATTGACATGGACAAGGGCATGGCATCCATAAGCACGCAAGGGAAAGGCATGGCCCAAGGCACAACAATCGGACCCAAGGCATGGCCCAAGGCAAAACGATCGGAACAACATGCACAATAATGACCACTATGAATGAATTTTCCGAAAAAATTTCCAAAAATAGCAACCCGGGACCACACGGGCACCCCCGACGGGTCCCAAAATAAAAATTTCAACACCAATGTTTTCTATATATTTATATGTCTTTTCTATTTTTTCGGATTTTTTGGGATTTTTTTGAATTTT
>NW_026614557.1:0-2358 GCF_020520425.1 Spinacia oleracea | reverse complement strand
ATTATCATCTCTTACAGTAAAGTTTTCCTAGTTCTGTCCCCGATAACTAGTCGACCCAAAGTTAAGTATTTGTACACACTAATAATTCCTTGCTTTTATAAAATCATTTTCCAACTTAAAATAAGGAATTACTAAAGCATTACCGCCACCGTGATAACGGTTAGGCTATTACCAGAATTACGCAGCGGAAATTAATGTCAACTAACTTTTTAAAAACATAATTAATAATATTGAGGCCTCCTACAATTTGGAACCATAATGGCCCAAAACCCAAAGTATAAATATTCAACCATTTCAAACATAATTAAAGTAAAATAAATAGTTCAAAATACGAAAACATGCAACTCTCTCGATCATCCCAAGCCACATGATTCCGATCTACCAACCTGCTATATTATTCTACTCCCCATCAATGCAAGTGCAAATGATAGATCATCATAGGGTCATTAAGGCAAAGGCCATGACCAAAACACACAAAGCACGTAGTCAGCAAAAGCTGAGTACTTACAAGCATAGAGTGAATGAAACTAAAACATGCATCACTCACTAAGTACTAATCAACATGCAAAAGCCATATAATAATAACAACCAATCATGAATACAAGACTCGACTCTTGACTCACAATTCAATTAGAATAAGCTTCGAACGGGCCAAAGAATTTCCATAAAGGAAAGGTGATGGGAGCCAACCATACACCAAATAATAAATAATAAAATCGGGCCATACCGAGTGTCGGGCCATACCGACGGAATTCCTGCGCATAATATAAATGAAACAACGTCTTGTATCATTAGTAGGAGTACGAGCTTTCCGGCAAGACTCCCCCCATTGTTCATACTCAAGGTATATACGTTCCAAGAGTTTTGAAGCTTGTTCGGTTGCACTTTACGTTTATTAATATTTTATTAAAGGCGAACTCAAGACTCAACAATGTACATCATACATTAATAAACAACAACCAAAACAATCTATTTTAATGCTTTAAGACTTGTGATCAACCAAGCAAGACACTTGTGAAATTACTACCATGTTCCTCCTCACCAAAGTGAGACTCCACATCATGCACATTAACATGAGGGTTGTGCCCTTGCACGACAAATCCTAATTCATTTCATACATAATATTCCCAACTGAACCCTACATGTGCGGTGGCTTACGTGAGCTAACCCTTCACATGTGGTAAAATAAATAGTACAACGAGGTACGAATAATTGGCTCAAAGTATGCTAGACATCCCGTACAATAGCATACAAATAAATAATCCATCCTTGCATGTGAAACAAACCATACATGCATAAATATTGAACAACATGATTGACAATGAAATCCATACTCATAATAATCTCAACATGCTTGTTCAACAACAATTCAATAATTCCAATAACATAATCCACATGATCGTTCACCAAAGCATATATGAATCCACATAATATAATTCACATCATCAACAATCATGTAATGTCATTGACAAAAGTGTGGTCGCCCTAGACTTGTACGTACCTTGAATACCTAAGCGTAGGGGCCACTTTGCAATAACGAGCACTCAACTAGAAATCACCTCCTATCATCAAAATAATGAAACTTAAATTATTTCCATGTTCATTAAATTTCCAGCAACTTTATAAAATCTAAAACCTCATTTAAACTTTAGAATTCAATCGTTTTTCAATAATATAATCGTCTCAATTTGCAAAACAATCCCTAGTACGAAAACATACTTTTTCCGCCTTTAAAATCAATAAAATCACACTTTAAGCCTTTATTCAAATCTGAAAATATAATTGATTATCATAATTAAAATCATCACCTAATTATGCTAATCAATTGACTCATTAGGTCTAGGTAAAACCCTACCTAACTTGAAAATCCAATAAACTAATTTATTATCATAAAATCATTCTTTATTAAAAAACAAATCTGAAAATTCGTCCTTATAATTAAAACAACCTAATGAATCACAACAGCAAATCCTCAAACCACGGTATTCATAACGGTTCCCAGCATTTTAATTACTCAAAACAATATTAATATTATAATTTAAATACGGAATTGAAATAGAATAGGTAAGGAAGAAGAGAATTATACCAATCCGGCCTATAGCACGGAACAACCACGAATTAATGTGATTGGGCGAAAAAGTGAACAGAACGAACGCAAACAGAACAAACACCACACACACACCGCCGACTTGTGTGCGGTGCGCGCAGCGTCGAAGGGGCGGGAAGCAGCAATCAGCGCGCTGGGCGCGCGGACAGATGGGAGAGGGCGCAAGGTGTTGGGGTTGTGCGCGAGGGAGAGAGCGAGGGAGCGAGGGGGTGCTGGCGCTGGTGCGCAGAGAGAGAGCGAGGGAGCGAGAG
>NW_026614556.1:0-2412 GCF_020520425.1 Spinacia oleracea | reverse complement strand
CAACATTGAATGCATACTTGGACCAAGGGCATTATTTCCTTCACACAGCCCACGCTGTTGTGCTGCGCGCGCGCGCCCTTGGCTGGCCCTGGCCTTGCGCTGGTCTGGTCGAGGCGTGCGTTTGTGCGTGCGGCTCGCTGGGCGATGGCCTGGCTTCGTGCTGGGCCTTTGTCTAGCGGGCTCGTCCGATGCTAATTCGTACGATACGCTTCCGATTAAATTCCCGATTCCGGAATTCATTTCCGATACGAACAATATTAATATTTCCGATTCCGGAATTAATTTCCGTTTCGAACAAATATTTAATATTTCCGTTCCGGAATCATTTTCCGATTCCGATAATATTTCCGATTCTGACAATATTTCCGTTTTGGCAATATTTCCGATTCCGGCAATATTTCCATTTCCGATAATATTTTCCGATACGTACCATGTTTCCGTTTCCCGGCAACATCTACGACTTGGATAATATTTATATTTCCGATACGATCCATATTTCCCGTTTCCGTCAATATCATTTCTTGCTTGTGACGATATCAGCTCCCACTGAAACCAAGATCCGTCGATTCCGAATATCCATAGATAGAGTATTTAATGCCATTAAATACTTGATCTGTTTACGTACTATTTGTGTGACCCTACGGGTTCAGTCAAGAGTAAGCTATGGATAATATCATTTTCCACTTGAACTGAAGCGGCCTCTAGCTAGGCATTCAGTTCACTTGATCTCACTGAATTATTAACTTGTTAATTAATATTGAACCGCATTTATTAGGACTAACATAGAAGCATACTTGGACCAAGGAATTATTTCCTCACCCATTACGGCAGTTACTATTTTTAGCAGGTTTCCATAAATAGCAGGTTTCGGGTGTAATGAAAAGGGGAATGAGATTCGTTATTTTATAGGAGATGCGTTGTCAAGTGGAGATTTATGTTTTCATCATCGAACCTTCCCTTTCAAGAATGGGACAAAAGTAGGTGTCTACAGTTAGCCCCCACTTGACTGAGTCTTGGAGCTCCAAGACTCAGTCAAAGTGGGGGCTAACTGTAGACACCTACTTTGTCCCCATTCTTGAAAGGGAAGGTTCGATGATGAAAACATAAATCTCCACTGACAACGCATCTCCTATAAAATAACGAATCTCAATTCCCCTTTTCATTACACCCGAAACCTGCTATTTATGGAAACCTGCTAAAATAGTAACTGCCGTAATGGGTGAAGGAAATAATTCCCTTGGTCCAAGTATGCATTCTATGTTAAGTCTAATAAATGCGGTTCAATATTAATTAACAAGTTAATAATTCAGTGAGATCAAGTGAAACTGATGCCTAGCTAGAGGCCGCTTCAGTTCAAGTGGAATTATGATATGAATCCATAGCTTACTCTTGACTGACCCGTAGGGTCACACAAATAGTACGTAAACAGATCAAGTATTTAATGGCATTAAATACTCTATCTATGGATATTCGGAATCGACGGATCTTGGTTTCAGTGGGAGCTGATATCGTCACAAGCAAAGAAATGATATGACGGAAACGGAAATATGGATCGTATCGGAAATATAAATATTATCCAAGTCGTAGATGTTGCCGGAAACGGAAACATGGTACGTATCGGAAAATATTATCGGAAATGGAAATATTGCCGAATCGGAATATTGCCAGAAACGGAAATATTGTCAGAATCGGAAATATTATCGGAATCGGAAAATGATCCGGAAACGGAAATATTAAATATTTGTTCGAAACGGAATTAATTCCGGAATCGGAAATATTAAATATTGTTCGTATCGGAAATGAATTCCGGAATCGGAATTTAATCGGAGCGTATCGTACGAATTAGCATCGGACGAGGCCCGCTAGACAAGGCCCAGCACGAAGCCAGGCCATCGCCCCAGCGAGCCGCACGCACCAACGCCGCCTCGACCAGACCCAGCGCAAGGCCAGGGCCAGCCAAGGGCGCGCGCGCGCAGCACAACAGCGTGGGCTGTGTGAAGGAAATAATGCCCTTGGTCAAGTATGCATTCAATGTTAAGTCTAATAAATGTGGTTCAGTATTAATAACAAGTTAATAATTCAGTGAGATCAAGTGAGATGAATGCCTGACTAGAGGCCGCTTCAGTTCAAGTGGAATTAATTATATTAATCCACAGCTTACTCTTGACTGAAACCGTAGGGTCACACAAATAGTACGTAACGGATCAAGTATTTAATGGCATTAAATACTCCATCTATGAGATTCGGAATCGACGGATCTTGGTTTCAGGGGAGCTGAGATCGTCACAGGCAGAAATGAATACTCCGGAAACGATGATATTGCCGGAAACGGAAAATATGGATCGTATCGGAAATATAAATATTATCCAAGTCGTAGATGTTGCCGGAAACGGAAACATGGTACGTATCGGA
>NW_026614555.1:0-2592 GCF_020520425.1 Spinacia oleracea | reverse complement strand
CAGTGGATTATTCTGTTGTAGGTGCATGGCTTGATCATATGCAGCTCGATCAGCTGGTAAACCAGTAAGAAAATTGTCTTTCTTTTCCCTTTTGCTTTGATTGAGGTGAAAAGAACTAGTGTAGTATAAACCCCTTTTGTGAGAATTTCTTTTTTGGCCTTTGGGTGTAGGCGGGATTTAATTATTGTCGTACAGTATAAAAGGAAGATGAAAACGTAGGAAACAAAATTGCCGGTCCCTATTTTATTCATTTGGTTATCAGTCATTTATTGTATTAGCCAAGGGGATAAGGAAGCACTTGATGCTGGGTGTCGCAAGGGAACACCACTTTGGTGATCTTCTTAAACCCTTTGGAGTGTAGGACTAATTTCCCAGTTACATATATACTTTTCCCTATAAATTTACCTAAAATGAGTGGAGGAAGTGGAGACCATAATCCTTCTGTTTCTTTATGGTTCATGAGTAAATGATCAAGAAGGGTTAGAGAAAGGGGGAAAGGTCCTTTTGGTCTCGCCTTCTTATATCATATTTTGAGCAAATTGCTTATTGTGTATGCGATTTGAGAGGATTATGTACCTTTTGAAGATGTACAACTATATAAATCATTATTTCAATATATCATATTTGAAATTCGTTTTTCAATCGTGTTTGTTGGACTTGCTGTTAATGTGGTATTGAGAAATGAACCTATCTATAGCCTCTGTTGAGTTTTTAATAAAAACCATGATGTTCATTAGTAGATCAAATTTAGCTTCTTCTAGCTTGGATCCCTCATGATAACCGCAGCGGAAGTTGCCTTCATCCATGCACCTTGTTAGAAGATGAAGCACCTGGAATAATCTTATTTCTCTGAAAGGTTTTTTTAAGATGGATGTGATGGTCTGCCATACCAACCAGAAAGTAGGAGGTTCACTATCTGATCAAAGGGCGAGTTTAGGAGTTTGATTGGGCGAGTTAAGGAGTTTGATGGCCAGCGAAAAAGAAAATGCTCGTCTCTAACGAGTGGTGATTCGGTTTGTGAAGTGTCGTGATCGAAGTTTGCGAGAAGAATTAGGAGATGGTAACTTGTATAATTATTAGTTATGATGCCCTAATCATCCCTTCCTTTACTTTAGTTGGTGCTAATAATGGTTCAGATTCTTTAGAAAGAATAAATGATTGAGTGGTGTTATGCAGATAACCATCTGTGAAGTTGCTTAGTAGTAATTTCGATGTTTAGATGTTGCACATGGCCTTAATCAAGGAGAGACTCATAATTAATTAATTAGTAACTGATCTTTGAAACACGAATTGATCAATATTGATCAATTCGTGTTTCAAAGATCAGTTACTAATTAATTAATTATGAGTCTCTCCTTGATTAAGGCCATGTGCAACATCTAAACATCGAAATTACTACTAAGCAACTTCACAGATGGTTATCTGCATTAACACCACTCAATCATTTATTCTTTCTAAAGAATCTGAACCATTATTAGCACCAACTAAAGTAAAGGAAGGGATGATTAGGGCATCATAACTAATAATTATACAAGTTACCATCTCCTAATTCTTCTCGCAAACTTCGATCACGACACTTCACAAACCGAATCACCACTCGTTAGAGACGAGCATTTTCTTTTTCGCTGGCCATCAAACTCCTTAACTCGCCCAATCAAACTCCTAAACTCGCCCTTTGATCAGATAGTGAACCTCCTACTTTCTGGTTGGTATGGCAGACCATCACATCCATCTTAAAACAACCTTTCAGAGAAATAAGATTATTCCAGGTGCTTCATCTTCTAACAAGGTGCATGGATGAAGGCAACTTCCGCTGCGGTTATCATGAGGGATCCAAGCTAGAAGAAGCTAAATTTGATCTACTAATGAACATCATGGTTTTTATTAAAAACTCAACAGAGGCTATAGATAGGTTCATTTCTCAATACCACATTAACAGCAAGTCCAACAAACACGATTGAAAAACGAATTTCAAATCATATGAATATATTGAAATAATGATTTATATAGTTGTACATCTTCAAAAGGTACATAATCCTCTCAAATCGCATACACAATAAGCAATTTGCTCAAATATGATATAAGAAGGCGAGACCAAAAGGACCTTCCCCCTTTCTCTAACCCTTCTTGATCATTTACTCATGAACCAATAAAGAAACAGAAGGATTATGGTCTCCACTTCCTCCACTCATTTTAGGTAAATTTATAGGAAAAGTATATATATGTAACTGGGAAATTAGTCCTACACTCCAAAGGGTTTAAGAAGATCACCAAAGTGGTGTTCCCTTGCGACACCCAGCATCAAGTGCTTCCTTATCCCCTTGGCTAATACAATAAATGACTGATAACCAAATGAATAAAATAGGGACCGGCAATTTTGTTTCCTACGTTTTCATCTTCCTTTTATACTGTACGACAATTAATTAAATCCCGCCTACACCCAAAGGCCAAAAAAGAAATTCTCACAAAAGGGTTTATATACTACACTAGTTCTTTTCACCTCAATCAAAAGCAAAGGGGAAAAGAAAGACAATTTCTTACTGGTTTACCAGCTGATCGAGCTGCATATGCTCAAGCCATGCACCTACAACA
>NW_026614554.1:0-2628 GCF_020520425.1 Spinacia oleracea | reverse complement strand
ACTAATATAAAATAAAATTCAATCAAAAATCAAACATCAATCCATATTAGAGTGTCACTTAGGAAATTGAATGGTTTCGACAATAAAAAATAAGATTTCTATTTTTTTTAATTAAAAAACCGAGTGTCACGTATAAATTAATTAGTGCCACGTAGATATTTAATTATTAATTACTATATATACAAATCCATCAAAATAAAAACACTCTAATAATTGAAAAAAAATCTAAAATAAAATTAATCCAAAATCAAAGACTAATCTAAAATAAATTCAATCAAAAATCAAACATTATCCAATATTAGAGCGCCACCTAGGAAATCTAATGGTTTCGGCAATGAAAGTAAGATTTTGAAATTATTTTGAATTAAAAAAGTCGAGTGTTATGTATATAATAATTAGGTGCCACGTAGATTTTTATTAATCATTATTAATATTACACATATACAATTTCATCAAAATCAACACTCTGATAATTAAAAAG
Source organism: Spinacia oleracea (assembly GCF_020520425.1). NCBI lineage: Eukaryota > Viridiplantae > Streptophyta > Magnoliopsida > Caryophyllales > Amaranthaceae > Spinacia > Spinacia oleracea. Next base: position 2,147 of record NW_026614554.1, on the reverse strand, counting down.
TAAATCTAAAATGAAATTCAATCCAAATAAAAAAATAATAATATAATATGTAAAATATAGTAGTTGGTATATATAAGAGTCTTATTTTAATTTAACAATTATAAAAATCCGTGCATCGCACGGGCTAAAATCTAGTCTATTAAAATAAAGTACTCCATAACATTTTTTTGTAAGGAAGTCGATTAAATCAAATTTAATTGACGGAAATTTCTAGTTACACAGTATTAATGAACATAATACATACCCAATCATGATTTGGGCCCGGACTACACAACCGAACTTCTAGTTTGTAACTCAATAGTATAAAAGTGTCACTTTAGCTTCTTTCATACGAGACCAGAGTACCCTTGGAAGAACTATGAAAGGCTTAACCATTTAGCTACATAACATTACATGTCGTCCCATTTCAAACTTAGTTAACTATTGTTTCGGTGCTCAATTGAATAGCAATTAGGCTGCTGATCAAAAGTCCACTTGGTCAAACACAACATAAGCCAACATCTACTAAAGGCTCCTTGCCTTATTCAAGTGGCAAAGACCCATTAGTAATAAATTCCTCCTGCATTCATTACTCGAATACTATAAGCATATATCAAGTTTCGTCCATTTATTGCCTTCACACTTACATTCTCTAGAGAACTCTCTTAGTCTGAATCAAGTGCTTACTTAGACATCGAAAGGGGCTTTCTCGAAAACACCCCCGAGGCTAGTAATCTTACTCTTGGCAGATATTTTGGGCTCCATACAATTAATCAAGCTAGATCTTCCACATCAACGAAAAGTTCTTCATCCGAAATTGTTTCACGTGCAGACAACTATAACAAATGTTATAGTTGTTCTGCACGTGAAACAATGGGTTTCGGATGAAGAACTTTTCGTTGATGTGGAAGATCTAGCTTGATTTAATTGTATGGAGCCCAAATATATCTGCACAAGAGTAAGATTACTAGCCTCGGGGGTGTTTTTCGGGAAGCCCTTTCGATGTCTAAGTAAGCACTGATCAGACTAGAGAGAGTTCTCTAGAGAATTGTAAGTGTGAAGGCAATAAATGGACGAAACTTGATATATGCGCTTATAGTATTCGAGTAATGAATGCAGGTAGGGAATTTATTACTAATGGGTCTTTGGCCATGAATAAGGCAAGGAGCCTTTAGTAGATGTGGCTTATGTTGTGTTTGACCAAGTGGACTTTGATCAGCAGGCTAATTGCTATTCAATTGAGCACCGAAACAATAGTTAACTAAGTTTGAAATGGGACGACATGTAATGTTATGTAGCTAAATGGTTAAGCCTCATAGTTCTTCCAAGGGTACTCTGGTCTCGTATGAAAGAAGCTAAAGTGACACTTTTATACTATTTGAGTTACAAACAATAGAAGTTCGGTTGTGTAGTCGGGCCAAATCATGATTGGGTTATGTAATTATGTTCATTATACTGGGTAACTAAGAAATTTCCGTCAATTAAATTTTGATTTAATCGACTTCCTTACAAAAAAATGTTATGGAGTACTTTATTTAATAGACTAGATTTAGCCGTGCGATGCACAGGATTTATAAATTGTAAATTAAAATAAGACTCTTATATATACCAACTACTATATTTTACATATTATATTATATTTTATTTGGATTGAATTTCATTTTAGATTTACTTTTAATTATCAGAGTGTTTGATTTTGGATGAAATTGTATATGTGTAATATTAATAATGAATTAATAAAATATCTACGTGGCACCTAATTATTTATTACATAACACTCGACTTTTTTAATTCAAAAATAATTTCAAAATCTTACTTTCATTGGCCGAAACCATTAGATTCTAGGTGGCGCTCTAATATTGGATTAATGTTTGATTTTTGATTGAATTATTTTAGATTAGTCTTTGATTTTGGATTAATTTTATTTTAGATTTTTTTTCAAATTAGAGTGTTTTATTTTGGATGGATTTGTATATATTAGTAATTAATTAATTAAAATATCTACGTGGCACTAATTAATTATATACGTGACACTCGGTTTTTAATTAAAAAAAATAGAAATCTTATTTTTATTGGTCGAAACCATTCAATTCCTAAGTGACACTCTAATATTGGATTGATGTTTGATTTTTGATTGAATTTTATTTTATATTAGTCTTGATTTTGGA
>NW_026614553.1:0-2647 GCF_020520425.1 Spinacia oleracea | reverse complement strand
GACTATATAAAATAAAATTCAATCAAAAATCAAACATCAATCCAATATTAGAGTGTCACTTAGGAAATTGAATGGTTTCGACCAATAAAAAATAAGATTTCTATTTTTTTTTAATTAAAAAACCGAGTGTCACGTATATAATAATTAGTGCCACGTAGATATTTTAATTAATTAATTACTAATATATACAAATCCATCCAAAATAAAAACACTCTAATAATTGAAAAAAATCTAAAATAAAATTAATCCAAAATCAAAGACTAATCTAAAATAAAATTCAATCAAAATCAAACATTAATCCAATATTAGAGCGCCACCTAGGAATCTAATGGTTTCGGCCAATGAAAGTAAGATTTTGAAATATTTTGAATTAAAAAAGTCGAGTGTTATGTATATAAATAATTAGGTGCACGTAGATATTTTTATTAATTCATTATTAATATTACACATATACAATTTCATCCAAAATCAAACACTTGATAATTAAAAAGTAAATCTAAAATGAAATTCAATCCAAAATAAAAATAATAATATAATATGTAAAATATAGTAGTGGTATATATAAGAGTCTTATTTTAATTAACAATTTATAAAATCCGTGCATCGCACGGGCTAAAATCTAGTCTATTAAAATAAAGTACTCCATAAATTTTTTTGTAAGGAAGTCGATTAAATCAAATTTAATTGACGGAAATTCTTAGTTACACAGTATTAATGAACATAATTACATACCCAATCATGATTTGGGCCGGACTACACAACCGAACTTCTATTGTTTGTAACTCAATAGTATAAAAGTGTCACTTTAGCTTCTTCATACGAGACCAGAGTACCTTGGAAGAACTATGAAAGGCTTAACCATTTAGCTATAACATTACATGTCGTCCATTTCAAACTTAGTTAACTATTGTTTCGGTGCTCAATTGAATAGCAATTAGGCCTGCTGATCAAAAGTCCACTTGGTCAAACACAACATAAGCCAACATCTACTAAAGGCTCCTTGCCTTATTCAAGTGGCCAAAGACCATTAGTAATAAATTCCCTACCTGCATTCATTACTCGAATACTATAAGCGCATATATCAAGTTTCGTCCATTTATTGCCTTCACACTTACAATTCTCTAGAGAACTCTCTCTAGTCTGAATCAAGTGCTTACTTAGACATCGAAGGGGCTTTCCTCGAAAACACCCCGAGGCTAGTAATCTTACTCTTGTGCAGATATATTGGGCTCCATACAATTAAATCAAGCTAGATCTTCCACATCAACGAAAAGTTCTTCATCGAAACCATTGTTTCACGTGCAGAACAACTATAACAAATGTTATAGTTGTTCTGCACGTGAAACAATGGGTTTCGGATGAAGAACTTTTCGTTGATGTGGAAGATCTAGCTTGATTTAATTGTATGGAGCCCAAATATATCTGCACAAGAGTAAGATTACTAGCTCGGGGGTTTTTCGAGGAAAGCCCTTTCGATGTCTAAGTAAGCACTTGATTCAGACTAGAGAGAGTTCTCTAGAGAATTGTAAGTGTGAAGGCAATAAATGGACGAAACTTGATATATGCGCTTATAGTATTCGAGTAATGAATGCAGGTAGGGAATTTATTACTAATGGGTCTTGGCCACTTGAATAAGGCAAGGAGCCTTTAGTAGATGTTGGCTTATGTTGTGTTTGACCAAGTGGACTTTTGATCAGCAGGCCTAATTGCTATTCAATTGAGCACCGAAACAATAGTTAACTAAGTTTGAAATGGGACGACATGTAATGTTATGTAGCTAAATGGTTAAGCCTTTCATAGTTCTTCCAAGGGTACTCTGGTCTCGTATGAAAGAAGCTAAAGTGACACTTTTATACTATTTGAGTTACAAACAATAGAAGTTCGGTTGTGTAGTCGGGCCAAATCATGATGGGTTATGTAATTATGTTCATTATACTGTGTAACTAAGAAATTTCCGTCAATTAAATTTTGATTTAATCGACTTCCTTACAAAAAATGTTATGGAGTACTTTATTTTAATAGACTAGATTTTAGCCCGTGCGATGCACGGATTTATAAATTGTTAAATTAAAATAAGACTCTTATATATACCAACTACTATATTTTACATATTATATTATTATTTTATTTTGGATTGAATTTCATTTTAGATTTACTTTTTAATTATCAGAGTGTTTGATTTTGGATGAAATTGTATATGTGTAATATTAATAATGAATAATAAAAATATCTACGTGGCACCTAATTATTTATATACATAACACTCGACTTTTTTAATTCAAAATAATTTCAAAATCTTACTTCATTGGCCGAAACCATTAGATTTCCTAGGTGGCGCTCTAATATTGGATTAATGTTTGATTTTTGATTGAATTTATTTTAGATTAGTCTTTGATTTTGGATTAATTTTATTTTAGATTTTTTTCAATTATTAGAGTGTTTTATTTTGGATGGATTTGTATATATTAGTAATTAATTAATTAAAAATCTACGTGGCACTAATTAATTATATACGTGACACTCGGTTTTTTTAATTAAAAAAAAATAGAAATCTATTTTTTATTGGTCGAAACCATTCATTTCTAAGTGACACTCTAATATTGGATTGATGTTTGATTTTTGATTGAATTTTATTTATATTAGTCTT
>NW_026614552.1:0-2823 GCF_020520425.1 Spinacia oleracea | reverse complement strand
TTACCTTTCTTGGGTCATGCCTTGCTTGCTTGGGCCATGTCGTGCCCTTGCTTACCTTTCTTGGGTCATGCCTTGCCTTGCTTGGACATGTCGTGCCCTTGCTTACCTTTCTTGGTCATGCCTTGCCTTGCTTGGGCCATGTCGTGCCCTTGCTTACCTTTCTTGGTCATGCTTACCTTGTTTGGGCCATGTCGTGCCCTGCTTACCTTTCTTGATCATGCCTTGCCTTGCTTGGCCATGTCGTGCCCTTGCTTACCTATCTTGGGTCATGCCTTGCCTTGCTTGGGCCATGTCGTGCCCTTGCTTACCTTTCTTGGTCATGCCTTGCCTTGCTTGGGCCATGTCGTGCCCTTGCTTGCCTTTCTTGGGTCATGCCTTGCCTTGCTTGGGCCATGTCGTAACCTTGCTTACCTTTCTTGGGTCATGCTTCCTTTGCTTGGGCCATGTCGTGCCCTTGCTTACCTTTCTTGGGTCATGCCTTGCCTTGCTTGGCCAAGTCGTGCCCTTGCTTGCCTTTCTTGGGTCATGCTTACCTTGCTTGGGCCATGTCGTGCCCTTGCTTACCTTTCTTGGGTCATGCCTTGCCTTGCTTGGCCATGTCGTGCCCTTGCTTACCTTTCTTGGGTCATGCTGCCCTTGCTTGGGCCATGTCGTGCCCTTGCTTACCTTTCTTGGGTCATGCCTTGCCTTGCTTGGCCATGTCGTGCCCTTGCTTACCTTTCTTGGGTCATGCTTACCTTGCTTGGGCCATGTCGTGCCCTTGCTTACCTTTCTTGGGTCATGCCTCGCCTTTCTTGGGTCATGCTTACCTTGCTTGGGCCATGTCGTACCCTTGCTTACCTTTCTTGGGTCATGCCTTGCCTTGCTTGGGCCGTGTCGTGCCCTTGCTTACCTTTCTTGGGTCATGCCTTGCCTTGCTTGGGACATGTCGTGCCCTTGCTTACCTTTCTTGGGTCATGCCTTGCCTTGCTTGGGCCATGTCGTGCCCTTGCTTACCTTTCTTGGGTCATGCTTACCTTGTTTGGGCCATGTCGTGCCCTTGCTTACCTTTCTTGATCATGCCTTGCCTTGCTTGGCCATGTCGTGCCCTTGCTTACCTATCTTGGGTCATGCCTTTCCTTGCTTGGCCATGTCGTGCCCTTGCTTACCTTTCTTGGTCATGCCTTGCCTTGCTTGGGCCATGTCGTGCCCTTGCTTGCCTTTCTTGGGTCATGTCTTGCTTGCTTGGGCCATGTCGTAACCTTGCTTACCTTTCTTGGTCATGCTTCCTTTGCTTGGGCCATGTCGTGCCCTTGCTTACGTTTCTTGGGTCATGCCTTGCCTTGCTTGGGCCATGTCGTGCCTTGCTTACCTTTCTGGGTCATGCCTGCCTTGCTTGGGCCAAGTCGTGCCCTTGCTTGCCTTTCTTGGGTCATGCTTACCTTGCTTGGGCCTGTCGTGCCCTTGCTTACCTTTCTTGGGTCATGCCTTGCCTTGCTTGGGCCATGTCGTGCCCTTGCTTACCTTTCTTGGTCATGCCTAAGGCATGACCCAAGAAAGGTAAGCAGGGCACGACATGGCCCAAGCAAGGCAAGGCATGACCCAAGAAAGGTAAGCAAGGGCACGACATGGCCCAAGCAAGGTAAGCATGACCCAAGAAAGGCAAGCAAGGCACGACTTGGCCCAAGCAAGGCAAGGCATGACCCAGAAAGGTAAGCAAGGGCACGACATGGCCCAAGCAAGGCAAGGCATGACCCAAGAAACGTAAGCAAGGGCACGACATGGCCCAAGCAAAGGAAGCATGACCCAAGAAAGGTAAGCAAGGTTACGACATGGCCCAAGCAAGCAAGACATGACCCAAGAAAGGCAAGCAAGGGCACGACATGGCCCAAGCAAGGCAAGCATGACCCAAGAAAGGTAAGCAAGGCACGACATGGCCCAAGCAAGGAAAGGCATGACCCAAGATAGGTAAGCAAGGCACGACATGGCCAAGCAAGGCAAGGCATGATCAAGAAGGTAAGCAAGGCACGACATGGCCCAAACAAGGTAAGCGACCCAAAAGTAAGCAAGGGCACGACATGGCCCAAGCAAGGCAAGGCATGACCCAAGAAAGGTAAGCAAGGGCACGACATGTCCCAAGCAAGGCAAGGCATGACCCAAGAAAGGTAAGCAAGGGCACGACACGGCCCAAGCAAGGCAAGCATGACCCAAGAAAGGTAAGCAAGGGTACGACATGGCCCAAGCAAGGTAAGCATGACCCAAGAAAGGCGAGGCATGACCCAAGAAAGGTAAGCAAGGGCACGACATGGCCCAAGCAAGGTAAGCATGACCCAAGAAAGGTAAGCAAGGGCACGACATGGCCCAAGCAAGGCAAGTCATGACCCAAGAAGGTAAGCAAGGGCACGACATGGCCCAAGCAAGGCAGCATGACCCAAGAAAGGTAAGCAAGGGCACGACATGGCCCAAGCAAGGCAAGGCGACCCAAGAAAGGTAAGCAAGGGCACGACATGGCCCAAGCAAGGTAAGCATGACCCAAGAAAGCAAGCAAGGGCACGACTTGCCCAAGCAAGGCAAGGCATGACCAAGAAAGGTAAGCAAGGCACGACATGGCAAGCAAAGAAGCATGACCCAAGAAAGGTAGCAAGGTTACGACATGGCCCAAGCAAGGCAAGGCATGACCCAGAAAGGCAAGCAGGGCACGACATGGCCCAACAAGGCAAGGCATGACCCAAGAAAGTAAGCAAGGGCACGACATGGCCCAAGCAAGCAAGGCATGACCCAAGATAGGTAAGCAAGGGCACGACATGGCCAAGCAAGGCAAGGCATGATCAAGAAAGGTAAGCA
>NW_026614551.1:0-2948 GCF_020520425.1 Spinacia oleracea | reverse complement strand
GTGATTAGTTACCTACAAATCTAACTAACCACATTATGGGGTCTTTCTGTAAATGTTAAAATTTAAGACTTATTGTATGTCGTTTTTTATTTGTACTATTAATGGGTTCATCTTATAGCAATTTCTCTTAATAGGACGAAACACTAAAAATAGCATATATACTCGATCCGTATAATACAAACGTACTATATATGGAGTATAAAGTATGTACGGAGTAGGTGTTTAGACAAATGAAAAGATTTAAAATTTATGATTTGAATATTTAACACACTAATATTTGGTATCATGATACGAATTTCATATACGAATTTCACGGTTTATAAGTGTGCGTCGAAATGTTTGGTAAACCGTGTAAAGGTTAGTCTCAATGCTCTTATTGATGAATCCCAACATGCCTTTATACCGGGACGTTACATGAGTGATAACATTTACTAAGCCATGATATCTACATTTTATGAAGGAAGGAGGGCTAAGGGTCCGAATTTGGCAGCAATCAAAATTGACATGAGCAAAGCCTATGATCGAATTCACTGGGGTTTCCTGTTGCGGGTGCTTAAAGCCTATGGTTTTCCTCCATCTTGGATTCATTGATATACCAGTGCATTTCAACGGTTTCTTTCAAGGTTCTTATTAATGGGAGAATTTCGCAGCCATTTAGACCTAAGTGTGGGCTAGGAAGGGGATCCTTTATATCCCTATTTATTCCTATTCTGCATGGATATTCTAGGACGAATGTTATCTTTAGGTCAGGATATTAGGTTATTTCAAGGGATTAAACTTGCGCGGAAGCCCAAAGATATCGCATTTGTCTTCGCTGATGATGCTATGATTTTTTTCCAAGCAACGGAAAAATCTTGCATAAATATAGGTGGTATTTTGGATCGCTATGCCGAATTTCAGGTCAAAAGCTAAATCTTGCAAAGTCATTTATCAGTTTAGCCCAATACATCTCTCTCTCAACAACAACTTTTCAAATCGATTTTACGAATGCCACAGGTATCACAGTTTGGACAACATCTAGGTGTTCCTATTGATTGTGTTGGTTCTAAACGATCTCATTTTAATTACTTAATCGACAAGGTTCTGAATGATAACTCTTGGAATGGGGTTTTGATTTCCCAAGTGCAAAAAATGGTTTTAATTAATACTGTATTGTGCTACGGTTTCTCATGTGATGATGAGCTTGGATATTCCTATAACAATGTGAATAAGATAGATTCATTGATTGTACTTTCTCTGGGCAAAACAAGGTCATAAGGAATGCATTGGATTCGTAAGAGTATTTTACATCTTCCCGAGGAATGGGAGGCCTGGTATTCGTCATTATCATCACTTAATAAATCCTTTTTGATGAAACAAGTTTGGAGAATGCATCAGAATCCGCAGAGCTGCGGATTCTGATGCATTCTCCAAACTGTTTCATCAAAAAGGATTTATAAGTGATGATAAATGACGAATACCCAGGCCTCCATTCCTCGGGGAAGATGTAAAATACTCTTACGAATCCAATGCATTCCCTTATGACCTTGTTTTTGCCCAGAAGAAAGTAGCAATCAATGATCTATCTTATTCACAATTGTTATAGGAATATCCAAGCTCATATCACATGAGAAACGTAGCAACAATAACAGTATTAATTAAAACCATTTTTTGCACTTGGGAAATCAAACCCCATTCCAAGAGGTTATCAGTTCAGAAACCTTGTCGATAAGTAATTAAAATGAGATCGTTTAGAACCAACACAATCAATAGGAAACCTAGATGTTGTCCAAACTGTGATACCTGTGGCATTCGTAAAATCGATTTGAAAAGTTGTTGTGAGAGAGAGATGTATTGGGCTAAACTTGATAAATGACTTTGCAAGATTTAGCTTTTGACCTGAAATTCGGCAGTAGCGATCCAAAATACCACCTATATTTATGCAAGATTTTTCCGTTGCTTGGAAAAAAAATCATAGCATCATCAGCGAGAACAAATGCGATATCTTTGGGCTTCCGCGCAAGTTTAATCCCTTGAAATAACCTAATATCCTGACCTAAAGTAACATTCGTCCTAGAATATCCATGCAGAATAGGAATAAATAGGGAGATAAAGGATCCCCTTGCCTTAGCCCAACACTTAGGTCTAAATGGCTGCGAAATTCTCCCATAATAAGAACTTGAAAGAAACCGTTTGAAATGCACTGGTATATCAGATGAATCCAAGATGGAGAAAACCATAGGCTTTAAGCACCCGCAACAGGAAAACCCAGTGAATTCGAGTCATAGGCTTGCTCATGTCAATTTTGAGTGCCAAATCGGACTTAGCCCTCCTTCCATTCATAAAATGTAGAATATCATGGCTTAGTAAAATGTTATCACTCATGTAACGTCCGGTATAAAGGCATGTTGGGATCATCAATAAGAGCATTGAGACTAACCTTTACACGGTTTACCAAACATTCGACGCACACTTATAAACCGTGAATTGAAATTCGTATATGAAATTCGTATCATGATACCAAATATTAGTGTGTTAAATATTCAAATCATAAATTTTAAATCTTTCATTTGTCTAAACACCTACTCCGTACATACTTTACTCCATATATAGTACGTTTGTATTATACGGATCGGAGTATATATGCTATTTTAGTGTTTCGTCCTATTAAGAGAATTGCTATAATGATGAACCCATTAATAGTACAAATAAAAAACGACATACCATAAAGTCTTAAATTTTAACATTTACAGAAAGACCCCATAATGTGGTTAGTTAGATTGTAGGTAACTAATCACTATCGATCTATGCCATTGTTTCTTATCCCAAACATGAGTAAATCCATTAATTAAAGGTTGTAGTGGTACTATAATAAGTTAGCAAAGTACAATCATTGGCTAAAGACATTTTATAGTGCTTTATAGTCATCCCACTAAATTTAAACAAAGAAACAAACAACGACCATTTTT
>NW_026614550.1:0-3065 GCF_020520425.1 Spinacia oleracea | reverse complement strand
CTCAATGATATAAGTAAGGAGTTCTTTTATGTCGTGCAAAATCTATAGGTTACCTAATAAGTTCTTAGACGTACCTATCAACCAAGAGTAGTTCTAGACTATTAGCAAAGGATTGCTTACCTAAAATATTTTAGATTGAGTCTAAATACATAATGTGCTTAATTCTTCAATGATTTAAGGATCTTGGAATCATTTTATTCACACCTGCCGGAACAATAAATTCGAATAAAATGCAAATGACTTGTTTAAAATTGCATGATTGCTCTAATTTTCAAGTTATTACTCTTGATAAATGTTTAGACTTGCATGCTTCAATGTATGTTTTAATTTGTTTATAATTAATATCTTTTACTGCGCGCATAAATCCTTTAGAAAGGTAACAGTAAATTTCCTCGATTGGTACTGAATCTAAGAACGATCCACGGAAATGAGAGAAAGTGAGCAATTTAAAATGTACATTTCTTTTAGCGACTTTTATGGTTGTTTTCGAGTATCAAAGTCGAATGGAAAACGATTGGGCTTGTGAATTCAAAATACACTGTAGTTTTGAGATCGTAAAGCATTGAGTTTAAACGCTCAGCTTTACCAATGGTTAACAACCTAAAATCTTTTCCATTTAATTCTCGAATGAGTCTAGACCCTAGACATTGAATAGATCGATGCTTAGAGAACTTTAGAAGCTTTTGGTAAGATCATCTAGTTGAAACAAAAATATTCAACATAAATCGTAAGAACTTTGTTGGAATGACATTGGACATGTAAACAAAGTATAAAAGTCAACACTAGAGATTCAATTCTTAAGGCTATTAGAAAGGTACAAGAAATAGGAAAACAAAGGAACAAATGAAGGAATTTACATTCCGTTTCTACCTATAAGTTTATGTTTAAAGAGAAGTGACCTAGCAATCAAACTCCTTGGTATCATATACCGCTTGAGGTTCTTACTTCGGTAATAACCAAATAATGGAAGCTAGGCTACACTAATGGCCTACAAGTGGGAAATGAAGAATGGCAATGCTACATTAGTTTTAGGGTCATCTAGTTTGTTTTAGTCCTTTCAAGGCTGGAACTTAAGGCTATTTTGTTCATAATCAGCATACCTAAATTTCTGCTTCAAACACAGAAAGACTCGCATTCAAGAAAAACAAAAACAATGTTTGTTTGTTTATTTGAATAAAATGGTCATTTACGGGTTGAGTCAATATGCTGGTTAAAACAAACAAATCTTTAACAATAAAGAACTTTACTAGGTTCAAATCAACCCTTGATTTGAGTTCCACTAATCTTTGGCATTGTTGCTTAGACCATATCAAGTTAACATTCAAAAGCTCTTTTATGGACCTTTGAAAGTTGATTGATTTCTAGATCAATTCAAGACAAGCTAGTCTTACTTGTTGAAAGTAACAAAAGAAATGAACTATTGTTAGAACGCCTAGACGATAGAGTTCAAAGCTAAAGAAAGATTTAATGACTTATTATTCACCTAAATTTGAGTGAATATTGGTTTATTTACTCAAAGTGATATAATAAACTTATATCACTTTGAGTAAATAAACCAATATTCACTCAATTTAGGTGAAATAATAAAGTCATTAAATCTTCTTTAGCTTTGAACTCTATCGTCTAGGCGTTCTAACAATAGTTCATTTCTTTTGTTACTTTCAACAAGTAGACTAGCTTGTCTTGAATTGATCTAGAAATCAATCAACTTTCAAAGGTCCATAAAATAGAGCTTTGAATGTTAACTTGATATGGTCTAAGCAACAATGCCAAAGATTAGTGGACTCAAATCAAGGGGTTGATTGAACCTAGTAAAGTTCTTATTGTTAAAGATTTGTTTGTTTTAACCAAGCATATTGACTCAACCCGTAAATGACCATTTATTCAAATAAACAAACAAACATTGTTTGTTTTTCTTGAATGCGAGTCTGTGTTTGAAGCAGAAATTTAGGTATGCTGATTATGGAACAAAATAGCCATTAAGTTCCAGCCTTGAAAGGACTAAAAACAAACTAGATGACCCTAAAACTAATGTAGCATTGCCATTCTTCATTTCCCACTTGTAGGCCATTAGTGTAGCCTAGCTTCCATTATTTGGGTATTACGAAGTAAGAACTCAAGCGGTATATGATACCAAGGAAGTTTGATTGCTAGGTCACTTCTCTTTAAACATAAACTTATAGGTAGAACGAATTGTAAATCCTTTCATTTGTTCCTTTGTTTTCTATTTCTTGTACCTTTCTAATAGCCTAAGAATTGAATTCTCTAGTGTTGACTTTTATACTTTGTTTAGACATGTCCAATGTCATTCCACAAAGTTCTTACGATTATGTTGAATTTTGTTTCAACTAGATGATCTTACCAAAAGCTTCTAAAGTTCTCTAAGCATCGATCTATTCGAATGTCTAGGGTCTAGACTCATTCGAGAATTAAATGGAAAAAGATTTTAGGTGTTAACCATTGGTAAAGCTGAGCGTTTAAACTCAATGCTTTACGATCTCAAAACTACAGTGTATTTTGAATCACAAGCACCAATCGGTTTTCCATTCGACTTTGATACTCGAAAACAACATAAAAGTCGCTAAAAGAAATGTACATTTTAAATTGCTCACTTTCTCTCATTCCGTGGATCGTTCTTAGATTCAGTACCAATCGAGGAAATTTACTGTTACCTTTCTAAAAGGATTTATTGCGCGCAGTAAAAGATATTAATTATAAACAATAATTAAAACATACATTGAAGCATGCAAAGTCTAAACATTTATCAAGAGTAATAACTTGAAAATTAGAGCAATCATGCAATTTTAAACAAGTCATTTGCATTTTATTCGAATTATTGTTCCGGCAGGTGTGAATAAAATGATTCCAAGATCCTTAAATCATTGAAGAATTAAGACATTATGTATTTAGACTCAATCTAAATATTTTAGGTAAGCAAATCCTTTGCTAATAGTCTAGAAACTACTCTTGGTTGATAGGTACGTCTAAGAACTTATTAGGTAACCTATAGATTTTGCCACGACATAAAAGAACTCCTTACTTATATCATTGAGTTTCACCAAAAC
>NW_026614549.1:0-3125 GCF_020520425.1 Spinacia oleracea | reverse complement strand
AAATGCCCTCTTGGTGACATGGGCATACGTGGCAAGCATTGCATACGTGGCTGCCAGCAAGACGCGAGGTGGCATTATTCAAACAGTAGTCCCAACTGCTGGGCTCAAAACGAACGCTACAAACCCTTGATGAAGCCGGCCTTCATTACTCATTTATTATCTAATTATGTGCAATTAAGCATAACGTTAAACTTTATTGTAAATGCCTATAAAATGGCTTAGTCTTGTCTATTTACACACATGGTTTCCAAGCAATAAACCTACAATATCCTTGCTATTACAACTTGCTCTCACCATTTTCAATTATCTAGCTCGATCGATTGTTAGCACCTTCATCAAGGCAAGTTCGTTTCTAAGTCGAATTTTCCCAAAACAATGGCGGCAGTGTTTTGGATGTTTTTTGGGATTGTCAAGGGGGCAAGTCATGTAAATATTTTGTGGGTTTTAGATTCTGTGTTGCTTGCTTTGTGTTTGGAAAAAATATGCCTTGTTTGGTGTTTTTGTTTTGCAGCTTGGGCACATACCTCGAATTCGACTTTGGAGACATCTCCAGCCTGCCAAAGGAGGACCTGCAAAATGTATGCTGTAGGAAAATGTAGATTTGTATTCCATTGTGTATGTAACGTACATTGTAGTGTACCAGGTGTTTTTGTATGGCCTAAATTGTTTTGTAGTTTGTAAAAATTTGCAATATGTGATGTATACAATCATGTTTGAAATAAAATTACAACGTTTCCTGTTACTTCGTTTCTTTGAACATTTGTGCTCAGTTTCGAATATTGTTTTCCTGTATGTTGTATATTTCGTTTCATCTCTTCTCCTCTTGTCGAATCCGTCATCATGTGGGCATCATACTGTCAACATAGCAGAGCATGAGGATTGGCCGTTGGTGGAGCCAACGGCCTCCGATGCTTAAGTTAGTATAGAGAGACATGAAAATGAGAGGGGATTACGACAAGGAGAAAAAGAAAGAAAAGGTTAAAGAGAGATACTGGACGAAGTCTACTCGAATGCTTTATGTTTGTTACTCCTCTAAGTGTATACTTTATGTTGGCGTCATGTTATGTCTGGAAAAACGAATGATGGCGGGAGGATTGGCGTTGGTGGAGCCAACGACCCTCCGATGCCTAAGTCAGTAAGGATAATAATATGTAGAGAGAGAAAAAAAGAAAGAAGTAAAAAAGGATAGAGGAGAGATACTTAATTCTTGTTATTGTGAGTCTATGCTGTCCGAGATGTTTTTGGTTTTGTGATACATTGTGCCCACTCTGCTTCGGGGGCGTCGTTATAATGACGGCGAATGCTAGTGTGCTTGTGTGTTAGGAAAACTAGAAAGCAAGAAAAAGGCTTGAGTGTTCAGAAATGGTACAATTTAGGTGTGTTGAATTCCAACTTCTTGGGATAGAGGTACCATCTTTGTCAACCAACTCGTACGCACCATGACCTGTTCGTCTCACGATCTGATAAGGACCTTCCCATGTCGGGGCCAGTTTTCCGTGTCGAGGATCCTTTTTTTTTGGGAAAAAATCCCAAACAAAAAGGATCCTCGACACGGAAAACTGGCCCCGACATGGGAAGGTCCTTATCAGATCGTGAGACGAACAGGTCATGGTGCGTACGAGTTGGTTGACAAAGATGGTACCTCTATCCCAAGAAGTTGGAATTCAACACACCTAAAATTGTACCATTTCTGAACACTCAAGCCTTTTTTCTTGCTTTCTAGTTTTCCTAACACACAAGCACACTAGCATTCGCCGTCATTATAACGACGCCCCGAAGCAGAGTGGGCACAATGTATCACAAAACCAAAACATCTCGGACAGCATAGACTCACAGTAACAAGAAGTTAAGTATATCTCCTCTATCCTTTTTTACTTCTTTCTTTTTCTCTCTCTACATATTATTATCCTTACTGACTTAGGCATCGGAGGGTCGTTGGCTCCACAACGGCCAATCCTCCCGCCATCATTCTGTTTTCCAGACAATAACATGACGCCAACATAAAGTATACACTTAGAAGGAGTAACAAACATAAAGCATTCGAGTAGACTTCGTCCAGTATCTCTCTTTAACCTTTCTTTCTTTTTCTCCTTGTCGTAACCCCTCTCATTTTCATCTCTCTATACTAACTTAAGCATCGGAGGGCCGTTGGCTCCACCAACGGCCAATCCTCATGCTCTGCTATGTGACAGTATGATGCCCACATGATGACGGATTCGACAAGAGGAGAAGAGATGAAACGAAATATACAACATACAGGAAAACAATATTCGAAACTGAGCACAAATGTTCAAAGAAACGAAGTAACAGGAAACGTTGTTAATTTATTTCAAACATGATTGTATACATCACATATTGCAAATTTTACAAACTACAAAACACAATTTAGGCCATTACAAAACACCTGGTACACTACAATGTACGTTACATACACAATGGAATACAAATCTACATTTTCCTACAGCATACATTTTGCAGGTCCTCCTTGGCAGGCTGGAGATGTCTCAAAGTCGAATTCGAGGTATGTGCCCAAGCTGCAAAACAAAAACACCAAACCAAGGCATATTTTTTCCAAACACAAAGCAAGCAACACAGAATCTAAAACCCACAAAATATTACATGACTTGCCCCCTTGGACAATCCCAAAAAACATCCAAAACACTGCCGCCATTGTTTGGGAAAATTCGACTTAGAAACGAACTTGCCTTGATGAAGGTGAAACAATCGATCGAGCTAGATAATTGAAAATGGTGAGAGCAAGTTGTAATAGCATAGGATATTGTAGGTTATTGCTTGGAAACCATGTGTGTAAAATAGACAAGACTAAGCCATTTTATAGGCATTTACAATAAAAGTTTAACGTTTATGCTTAATTGCACATAATTAGATATAAATGAGTAATGAAGGCCGGCTTCATCAAGGGTTGTAGCGTTCGTTTGAGCCCAGCAGTTGGGACTACTGTTTGAATAATGCAACTCGCGTCTTGCTGGCACGCCACGATAGCAATGCTTGCCACGTATGCCCATGTCACCAAGAGGGCATTTTCCCCCTGACAATTGTCCCAAACCATTTTGAATTTATTCGGGGAGTTCAGAAATGAAAATGGGTTTCACGGAAGAAAAATG
>NW_026614548.1:0-3126 GCF_020520425.1 Spinacia oleracea | reverse complement strand
AAAAAATATATATAACAAATTTTTGGCTTACGGCAAAGCGCAGATTAAAATAATAATAAACTTCACTTATTCTACCGTTTCAAATAATATGTTTTCACCTCAGAACATACTTGTCGAATTCGGCATTCTAAGAAACCATTTTCTAGGCTAAGAACTACGCAAGACCTGATTCCAAATTAAATCTATTTAAGGCGGATACGTAGGCAATCCATGATTCGGTCCAACCATTTGCAAAAATATTAAAGCCTATAGAAAACAAGAATAAAAATAGAAGTCCCTTATTGAAATTTAATTACTTGCAACCCAAGTCGAAAGAAAAAGTCAAGGAAGAATCCAAGTCATCAAGATGCCAAAACACACACATCGAAAAATAATAAGGGCACGTACCCTTGCCAGAAGGAGCACTCACACTCCTAGCACTTAGCCAAGACTCAAAAGATCGCTTTGCCTCAATTGAATGGGGCTAGCGCAAGCGTCCATGACCTCTAAAGTACTCGACTTGACCCTCCCTAAAGCGACTAACTCACTTAAGACCTTCTTTCACCACTAGACATAGTCGTTCGCTTAAAGACCTTCTTTCACCACTAGACACAGTCATAATCGCCAACAAGTAGTAAGGCAGTAAGCTTGCAATAAAGAGGATTGTTCTACGCATCGCCCCATCGTTCCTTCGAACTCAGGGCACCCGTTCATGGTAATCAAATGCTTGCGAATCCCTTTGAAAAAACAGACATTGTCAATAGGACTTGGCACTTAACCAAGGCTCACCCTACTCAGACATATGACACGGGCATCTAAATCGAAATCTGAAAGCATCATTAATGGGAAGACATAATAGCAACTGGGGGCTAAAAATTGAAATGAAAGAGCTAGGGAAGAACTAAGTATACCTTGACCTTTTGTACAGACATACACCAAGTAAATCTAAGTCAATTTGAAAGGTTTATATTCCCGCAATTCTGGAAAAGATGGCCCTAAAAGCCTAAAGCATATGCCAAACGGCACAAGTATATCTTGACGCCTGCACCCTGGCTTCCACAAATCCTTAGACACATTCCAAAAATCGTATTATTTGATTCACTCATGTAATCCTGTACGACCCTTCTATAAGTCAACTTACTTAGGACACCTCGGATTGTACACAGTAGGACTCGGATTTTAAATAATTTTCAAAGACTTCTTCGAACATAATAAAGTGTCGTTGGTTTAAGCTAAGTATGCGTTTATCTCGATGTTGCAAGTGAGTCAAAAAGATTTCTAAATATGATTATGGGTAAAGAAAGGCACCTAGCTTTTGGTCAAGGCACACTTCAACATGTGACTACCTTGACCATGGCAATGTCGCACAATACGACATTTACAAGAGAAGTAGCAAATCACTACTCGAACGTACCTCGCACTAAACGAGTCTGGTTCAAACTATTCATGATCCATGTCACCATGAATGCATAAAAACGTATGCAAAGCATTATAGCACCAAGCCAATCCCGTAGCTACAATTGGGGGCTTGAGAAAAACACTCTAAAAATGCTCGAAATGACGATTTTATCGCAAATTCTCGACGCTAATGCTATACATACATCATAGGGGCACAATCCTAAGCTTTAATCGTGTAAAACGAACCTTAGAATGGCTACAACCCCTCCCAAATTCTAAGCACTACTTAGAATATATAAAGTCACCCCACTAACAAGGGTAACTGAAAATCGCGAGTCACCAAAACTCCGATCAAACTACTGCACATAACGCTCGCCCTACAAGCGCCCGTTACACAGTCTACCTCGTTCCAAAGCAAAAGCGAAAGAAAAAAATCAAGGAAAAGAACTGTCAAAATATACCCAGAAATCATTTTCAACGCCCAGAGCTGGGCGCCGATATCTTTAACGCCCCAGCCTGGGCGCTGAATCTTTCTGCTAGCCAAGTTTTGCCCAGATATAAAAAGAAAGAAACACCTATGAATCCTCGCATCGAACGAAGTAATAAGCCGTGCAAACCCACGCAGAAGGTGCTACACTTGTTCGAGCACCTGAACGAGGCGTGATGAAGTACTCCAATGCAAAATAATAATGATATCCCAACACCTGGAGGAATGTTCTAATACACGCCGTTAGGCCACACAAGCCTACGTCGCACCATAAGTTCAACCATCCCACGGTACAAGTCTAAAAAAGAGAGTAAGGCATATTGCACTAATGTAGGCACGACCAAGAGCATGTGTAAAAGAGGCAAAGACTACTTATCGCCCAATTCAAAATGCAAGCCACACGACTTCTACATTAAGGATTAAAGGTAGCAAAATATTACCTACCACGGAAGGGATAGCTCGCACCTACACGAGCGGAACCCCAAGGCATCTTTCTCGAAAGAACCTACAAAAATCGTACGCCAAAAGGAAGCATCCCAACATGCATACTTGGGGGCTCCAAGCTACGAAACAACCATAGCAAAAAAAAAAAATCTCGAAGCAAATGTTTGAACAATCGAAAGGGCACGATGTTTGAGCCCACTTCATGAATGGGCCTGAACCCTATCAAGCTTCTAAGCAAACTATTCAAAATCAGTCATTGCTCAAAAAAAAAATGATTCAAGCAAACTGATTAATGGACCGCACACCAACGGCCATTCTATGAACGCTCGTTCGCACATACATATCATCATTCTAAGTATCGAACATTCACGAACGCGTTCAAAAGAAAAAATATACAACAACAGAGCGATCAAAGTCTTACGCCTCAAGGTATGTTCCTCGGGCCATATAGACTCGCCCACTATTGCAATAACTGTACGCCTTAAGAGCAACAGTTCCTTAAAATAATCGCCCCAAAGCGACAAGCACCGTAGTCCACCAATCGGCTACGGCTTCTCAAGAAAATCATCACGTTCTAAAACAAAGAAAACCAAAAGAAAAGAGAATACATAGAACTTCCAAGTGAAATAAACGAATGAACAAGAGCCCACTGTGTCATCAAAAGACCACCCAAAACAACTTTCAACAACGCCCACCTGGGCGTGAATTATTTCAACGCCCAGGCCTGGGCGCCGAAAATGAACCCAGGCTCAAAAAGGCCCTAACTTCTATTGGGCCCTGCCGCATCCTTCGACTCGAAATTGCCGATTTCTTACTGA
>NW_026614547.1:0-3156 GCF_020520425.1 Spinacia oleracea | reverse complement strand
ATTTTTCTTCCGTGAAACCCATTTCATTTCTGAACTTCCCGAATAAATTCAAAATGGGTTGGGGACATTGTCAGGGGAAAAATGCCCTCTTGGTGACATGGGCATACGTGGCAAGCATTGCATACGTGGCTGCCAGCAAGACGCGAGGTGGCATTATTCAAACAGTAGTCCCAACTGCTGGGCTCAAAACGAACGCTACAAACCTTGATGAAGCCGGCCTTCATTACTCATTTATTATCTAATTATGTGCAATAAGCATAAACGTTAAACTTTTATTGTAAATGCCTATAAAATGGCTTAGTCTTGTCTATTTACACACATGGTTTCCAAGCAATAAACCTACAATATCCTATGCTATTACAACTTGCTCTCACCATTTTCAATTATCTAGCTCGATCGTTGTTAGCACCTTCATCAAGGCAAGTTCGTTTCTAAGTCGAATTTTCCCAAAACATGGCGGCAGTGTTTTGGATGTTTTTTGGGATTGTCCAAGGGGGCAAGTCATGTAAATATTTTGTGGGTTTTAGATTCTGTGTTGCTTGCTTTGTGTTTGGAAAAAATATGCCTTGGTTTGGTGTTTTTGTTTTGCAGCTTGGGCACATACCTCGAATTCGACTTTGGAGACATCTCCAGCCTGCCAAAGGAGGACCTGCAAAATGTATGCTGTAGGAAAATGTAGATTTGTATTCCATTGTGTATGTAACGTACATTGTAGTGTACCAGGTGTTTTTGTAATGGCCTAAATTGTGTTTTGTAGTTTGTAAAATTTGCAATATGTGATGTATACATCATGTTTGAAATAAAATTAACAACGTTTCCTGTTACTTCGTTTCTTTGAACATTTGTGCTCAGTTTCGAATATTGTTTTCTGTATGTTGTATATTTCGTTTCATCTCTTCTCCTCTTGTCGAATCCGTCATCATGTGGGCATCATACTGTCAACATAGCAGAGCATGAGGATTGGCCGTTGGTGGAGCCAACGGCCCTCCGATGCTTAAGTTAGTATAGAGAGACATGAAAATGAGAGGGGATTACGACAAGGAGAAAAAGAAAGAAAGGTTAAAGAGAGATACTGGACGAAGTCTACTCGAATGCTTTATGTTTTGTTACTCCTTCTAAGTGTATACTTTATGTTGGCGTCATGTTATTGTCTGGAAAACAGAATGATGGCGGGAGGATTGGCCGTTGGTGGAGCCAACGACCCTCCGATGCCTAAGTCAGTAAGGATAATAATATGTAGAGAGAGAAAAAAGAAAGAGTAAAAAGGATAGAGGAGAGATACTTAACTCTGTTACTTGTGAGTCTATGCTGTCCGAGATGTTTTGGTTTTGTGATACATTGTGCCCACTCTGCTTCGGGGCGTCGTTATAATGACGCGAATGCTAGTGTGCTTGTGTGTTAGGAAAAACTAGAAAGCAAGAAAAAAGGCTTGAGTGTTCAGAAATGGTACAATTTTAGTGTGTTTGAATTCCAACTTCTTGGGATAGAGGTACCATCTTTGTCAACCAACTCGTACGCACCATGACCTGTTCGTCTCACGATCTGATAAGGACCTTCCCATGTCGGGGCCAGTTTTCCGTGTCGAGGATCCTTTTTGTTTGGGAGTTGGGATTTTCCCCCCCAAAAAAGGATCCTCGACACGGAAACTGGCCCCGACATGGGAGGTCCTTATCAGATCGTGAGACGAACAGGTCATGGTGCGTACGAGTTGGTTGACAAAGATGGTACCTCTATCCCAAGAAGTTGGAATTCAACACACCTAAAATTGTACCATTTCTGAACACTCAAGCCTTTTTTCTTGCTTTCTAGTTTTTCCTAACACACAAGCACACTAGCATTCGCCGTCATTATACGACGCCCCGAAGCAGAGTGGGCACAATGTATCACAAAACCAAAAACATCTCGGACAGCATAGACTCACATAACAAGAAGTAAGTATCTCTCCTCTATCCTTTTTTACTTCTTTCTTTTTTTCTCTCTCTACATATTATTATCCTTACTGACTTAGGCATCGAGGGTCGTGGCTCCACCAACGCCAATCCTCCCGCCATCATTCTGTTTTCCAGACAATAACATGACGCCAACATAAAGTATACACTTAGAGGAGTAACAAACATAAAGCATTCGAGTAGACTTCGTCCAGTATCTCTCTTTAACCTTTTCTTTCTTTTTTCTCCTTGTCGTAATCCCTCTCATTTTCATGTCTCTCTATACTAACTTAAGCATCGGAGGGCCGTTGGCTCCACCAACGGCCAATCCTCATGCTCTGCTATGTTGACAGTATGATGCCCACATGATGACGGATTCGACAAGAGAGAAGAGATGAACGAATATACCACATACAGGAAAACAATATTCGAAACTGAGCACAAATGTTCAAAGAAACGAAGTAACAGGAAACGTTGTTAATTTTATTTCAAACATGATTGTATACATCACATATTGCAATTTTACAAACTACAAACACAATTTAGGCCATTACAAACACCTGGTACACTACAATGTACGTTACATACACAATGGAATACAAATCTACATTTCCTACAGCATACATTTTGCAGGTCCTCCTTGGCAGGCTGGAGATGTCTCCAAGTCGAATTCGAGGTATGTGCCCAAGCTGCAAAACAAAAACACCAACCAAGGCATATTTTTTCCAAACACAAAGCAAGCAACACAGAATCTAAAACCCACAAAATTTTACATGACTTGCCCCTTGGACAATCCCAAAAACATCCAAAACACTGCCGCCATTGTTTTGGGAAAATCGACTTAGAAACGAACTTGCCTTGATGAAGGTGCTAACAATCGATCGAGCTAGATAATTGAAAATGGTGAGAGCAAGTGTAATAGCATAGGATATTGTAGGTTTATTGCTTGGAACCATGTGTGTAAAATAGACAAGACTAAGCCATTTATAGGCATTTACAATAAAAGTTTAACGTTATGCTTAATTGCACATAATTAGATAATAAATGAGTAATGAAGGCCGGCTTCATCAAGGGTTTGTAGCGTTCGTTTTGAGCCCAGCAGTGGGACTACTGTTTGAATAATGCCACCTCGCGTCTTGCTGGCAGCCACGTATGCAATGCTTGCCACGTAGCCCATGTCACCAAGAGGGCATTTTCCCCCCTGACAATTGTCCCAAACCCATTTTGA
>NW_026614546.1:0-3225 GCF_020520425.1 Spinacia oleracea | reverse complement strand
ACTGCGTACGTATAATTAAATAAACCAATTTGCAATTAATTAACAATTACGAAAATTATCACCCCTTTTAATTCTTGCAATTGTAATATTTAACCATGTTCATGCAATTTAGATTATGAAAATAATAAGAGGCTCTGATACCCTGTTAGGTTATGATACATATGACAATTCATAATCACGCGGAAAAAACCATAAAGCCAGGAAAACATATTATTTACACATAATCATTTAGCATAGTTTAGATGCATACTCTTTGTTGCGTGCCTTCCCTAGCTGCGCCCGAACCGAACAAGAACAAGTCTTTAGGACTCCAAGTGTCGTCCCTCCGTAGATAGTCCACAGCACCCGGATCCGCCTTAAGATTGACCAACTAGAATCGCCCTTAAGGTACTACTTATTTTCGGCTAAAATGGGCAAGAGTTATGGCTGATTTTTCTGCTTAAAAATCCTAGCTTTGAATACTTGAAAACTTGTGTATAATAATGACCCTAGGCCCTTATTTATAGAGGTATGGAAAAGGATTGTAATCCTACTAGGATGTGGATTTGTTAATTAGAACTTTATTAGACTCTAAATAACAAAGCATTCTAATAAGATTAGGATTTTAATCTTCGCACGAATCCTAATAGAAGTAGGATTTCCCGCACACGCATCGTACAAGCCGTGCACCCGCGCAGGCCTTGCGGCTCACGACAAGCGCACAGCCCATGTGCGGTGCTGCGTGCGCGCGCGCGCGCCCTGGCTGGGCCTGGCCTTGCGCTGGGCCTGGTCGAGGCGTACGTTGCTGCGTGCGGCTCGCTGGCGATGGCCTGACTTCGTGTTGGCCTTCGTCTAGCGCCTCGTCCGATGCTAATTCGTACGATACGCTTCCGATTAAATTCCCGATTCCGGAATTCATTTCCGATACGAACAACATTTAAGATTTCCGATTCCGGAATTAATTTCCGTTTCGAACAAATATTTAATATTTCCGTTTCCGGAATTATTTTCCGATTCCGATAATATTTCCGATTCTGACAATATTTCCGTTTCCGGCAATATTTCCGATTCCGGCAATATTTCCATTTCCGATAATATTTTCCGATACGTACCATGTTTCCGTTTCCGGCAACATCTACGACTTGGATAATATTTATATTTCCGATACGATCCATATTTCCGTTTTCGGCAATATCATCGTTTCCGGAGTATTCATTTCTTGCCTGTGACGATCTCAGCTCCCACTGAAACCAAGATCCGTCGATTCCGAATATCCATAGATGGTATTTAATGCCATTAAATACTTGATCCGTTTACGTACTATTTTGTGACCCTACGGGTTCAGTCAAGAGTAAGCTGTGGATTAATATCATTAATTCCACTTGAACTGAAGCGGCCTCTAGCTAGGCATTCAGCTCACTTGATCTCACTGAATTATTAACTTGTTAATTAATACTGAACCGCATTTATTAGACTTAACATAGAATGCATACTTGGACCAAGGGCATTATTTCCTTCAACTGCAACACCCCAATACGGGATCTCGTTGCCCGCCATCTGTTGTTCTAGACTAGGGCTATCTGTTTTGGGCCTATTTTCTAGGCTTTTCTGCATCCCTCTAGAGAGTACTATAGACTCTCTAGGTGTAGAGGGAAGTTATATAGTCTCTAGAGGGATCAGAAAAGCCTAGAAAATAGGCCCAAAACAGATAGCCCTAGTCTAGAACAACAGATGCCGGGCAACGAGATCCCCGTATTGGGGTGTTGCAGTTGAAGGAAATAATGCCCTTGGTCCAAGTATGCATTCTATGTTAAGTCTAATAAATGCGGTTCAGTATTAATTAACAAGTTAATAATTCAGTGAGATCAAGTGAGCTGAATGCCTAGCTAGAGGCCGCTTCAGTTCAAGTGGAATTAATGATATTAATCCACAGCTTACTCTTGACTGAACCCGTAGGTCACACAAATAGTACGTAAACGGATCAAGTATTTAATGGCATTAAATACTCCATCTATGGATATTCGGAATCGACGGATCTTGGTTTCAGTGGGAGCTGAGATCGTCACAGGCAAGAAATGAATACTCCGGAAACGATGATATTGCCGAAACGAAATATGGATCGTATCGGAAATATAATATTATCCAAGTCGTAGATGTTGCCGG
Source organism: Spinacia oleracea (assembly GCF_020520425.1). NCBI lineage: Eukaryota > Viridiplantae > Streptophyta > Magnoliopsida > Caryophyllales > Amaranthaceae > Spinacia > Spinacia oleracea. The sequence continues at coordinate 1,083 of NW_026614546.1, read as the reverse complement.
AAACGGAAACATGGTACGTATCGGAAAATATTATCGGAAATGGAAATATTGCCGGAATCGGAAATATTGCCGGAAACGGAAATATTGTCAGAATCGGAAATATTATCGGAATCGGAAATAATTCCGGAAACGGAAATATTAATATTTGTTCGAAACGGAAATTAATTCCGGAATCGGAAATATTAAATGTTGTTCGTATCGGAAATGAATTCCGGAATCGGGAATTTAATCGGAAGCGTATCGTACGAATTAGCATCGGACGAGGCCGCTAGACGAAGGCCCAGCACGAAGCCAGGCCATCGCCCAGCGAGCCGCACGCAGCACGTACGCCTCGACGGCCCAGCGCAAGCCAGGCCCCAAGGCGCGCGCGCGCACGCAGCACCGCACATGGGCTGTGCGCTTGTCGTGGGCCGCAAGGCCTGCGCGGGTGCACGGCTTGTACGATGCGTGTGCGGGAAATCCTACTTCTATTAGGATTCGTGCGAAGATTAAAATCCTAATCTTATTAAATTGCTTTGTTATTTAGAGTCCTAATAAAGTTCTAATTAACAATCCACATCCTAGTAGGATTACAATTCCTTTTCCATACCTCTATAAATAGGGCCTAGGGTCATATTTATACACAATTTTCAAGTATTCAAAGCTAGGATTTTTAAGCAGAAAAATCAGCCATAACTCTTGCCCATTTTAGCCGAAATAGTAGTACCTTAAGGGCGATTCTAGTTGGTCAATCTTAAGGCGGATCCGGACGTGCTGTGGACTATCTACGGAGGGACGACACTTGGAGTCCTAAAGACTTGTTCTTGTTCGGTTCGGCGCAGCTAGGGAGGCACGCAACAAGAGTATGCATCTAAACTATGCTAAATGATTATGTGTAAATAATATTTTCCTGGCTTTATGGTTTTTTCCGCGTGATTTATGAATTGTCATATGTATCATAACTAACATGGTATCAGAGCCTCTTATTATTTTCATAATCTAAATGCATGAACATGGTTAAATATTACAAATTTGCAAGAATTAAAAGGGGTGATTAATTTTCGTAATTGTTAATTAATTGCAAATTGCGTTTATTTAATTATA
>NW_026614545.1:0-3264 GCF_020520425.1 Spinacia oleracea | reverse complement strand
AGTATAATTAAATAAACGCAATTTGCAATTAATTAACAATTACGAAAATTAATCACCCCTTTTAATTCTTGCAAATTTGTAATATTTAACCATGTTCATGCAATTTAGATTATGAAAATAATAAGAGGCTCTGATACCACTGTTAGGTTATGATACATATGACAATTCATAAATCACGCGGAAAAAACCATAAAGCCAGGAAAACATTATTTACACATAATCATTTAGCATAGTTTAGATGCATACTCTTTGTTGCGTGCCTTCCCTAGCTGCGCCCGAACCGAACAAGAACAAGTCTTTAGGACTCCAAGTGTCGTCCCCCGTAGATAGTCCACAGCACGTCCGGATCCGCCTTAAGATTGACCAACTAGAATCGCCCTTAAGGTACTACTTATTTTCGGCTAAAATGGGCAAGAGTTATGGCTGATTTTTCTGCTTAAAAATCCTAGCTTTGAATACTTGAAAACTTGTGTATAAATAATGACCCTAGGCCCTTATTTATAAGGTATGGAAAAGGAATTGTAATCCTACTAGGATGTGGATTTGTTAATTAGAACTTTATTAGGACTCTAAATAACAAAGCAATTCTAATAAGATTAGGATTTTAATCTTCGCACGAATCCTAATAGAAGTAGGATTTCCCGCACACGCATCGTACAAGCCGTGCACCCGCGCAGGCCTTGCGGCTCACGACAAGCGCACAGCCCATGTGCGGTGCTGCTGTGCGCGCGCGCCCTTGGCTGGGCCTGGCCTTGCGCTGGGCCTGGTCGAGGCGTACGTTGCTGCGTGCGGCTCGCTGGGCGATGGCCTGACTTCGTGTTGGGCCTTCGTCTAGCGGGCCTCGTCCGATGCTAATTCGTACGATACGCTTCCGATTAAATTCCCGATTCCGGAATTCATTTCCGATACGAACAAATTTAAGATTCCGATTCCGGAATTAATTTCCGTTTCGAACAAATATTTAATATTTCCGTTTCCGGAATTATTTTCCGATTCCGATAATATTTCCGATTCTGACAATATTTCCGTTTCCGGCAATATTTCCGATTCCGGCAATATTTCCATTTCCGATAATATTTTCCGATACGTACCATGTTTCCGTTTCCGGCAACATCTACGACTTGGATAATATTTATATTTCCGATACGATCCATATTTCCGTTTCGGCAATATCATCGTTTCCGGAGTATTCATTTCTTGCCTGTGACGATCTCAGCTCCCACTGAAACCAAGATCCGTCGATTCCGAATATCCATAGATGGAGTATTTAATGCCATTAAATACTTGATCCGTTTACGTACTATTTGTGTGACCCTACGGGTTCAGTCAAGAGTAAGCTGTGGATTAATATCATTAATTCCACTTGAACTGAAGCGGCCTCTAGCTAGGCATTCAGCTCACTTGATCTCACTGAATTATTAACTTGTTAATTAATACTGAACCGCATTTATTAGACTTAACATAGAATGCATACTTGGACCAAGGGCATTATTTCCTTCAACTGCAACACCCCAATACGGGGATCTCGTTGCCCGGCCATCTGTTGTTCTAGACTAGGGCTATTGTTTTGGGCCTATTTTCTAGGCTTTTCTGCATCCCTCTAGAGAGTACTATATAGACTTCTTCCTACTAGAGAGTCTATATAGTACTCTCTAGAGGGATGCAGAAAAGCCTAGAAAATAGGCCCAAAACAGATAGCCCTAGTCTAGAACAACAGATGGCCGGGCAACGAGATCCCCGTATTGGGTGTTGCAGTTGAAGGAAATAATGCCCTTGGTCCAAGTATGCATTCTATGTTAAGTCTAATAAATGCGGTTCAGTATTAATTAACAAGTTAATAATTCAGTGAGATCAAGTGAGCTGAATGCCTAGCTAGAGGCCGCTTCAGTTCAAGTGGAATTAATGATATTAATCCACAGCTTACTCTTGACTGAACCCGTAGGGTCACACAAATAGTACGTAAACGGATCAAGTATTTAATGGCATTAAATACTCCATCTATGGATATTCGGAATCGACGGATCTTGGTTTCAGTGGGAGCTGAGATCGTCACAGGCAAGAAATGAATACTCCGGAAACGATGATATTGCCGAAAACGGAAATATGGATCGTATCGGAAATATAAATATTATCCAAGTCGTAGATGTTGCCGGAAACGGAAACATGGTACGTATCGAAAATATTATCGGAAATGGAAATATTGCCGGAATCGGAAATATTGCCGGAAACGGAAATATTGTCAGAATCGGAAATATTATCGGAATCGGAAATAATTCCGGAAACGGAAATATTAAATATTTGTTCGAAACGGAAATTAATTCCGGAATCGGAAATCTTAAATGTTGTTCGTATCGGAAATGAATTCCGGAATCGGGAATTTAATCGGAAGCGTATCGTACGAATTAGCATCGGACGAGGCCCGCTAGACGAAGGCCCAACCACGAAGTCAGGCCATCGCCCAGCGAGCCGCACGCAGCAACGTACGCCTCGACCAGGCCCAGCGCAAGGCCAGGCCCAGCCAAGGGGCGCGCGCGCGCACGCAGCACGCACATGGGCTGTGCGCTTGTCGTGAGCGCAAGGCCTGCGCGGGTGCACGGCTTGTACGATGCTGTGCGGGAAATCCTACTTCTATTAGGATTCGTGCGAAGATTAAAATCCTAATCTTATTAGAATTGCTTTGTTATTTAGAGTCCTAATAAAGTTCTAATTAACAAATCCACATCCTAGTAGGATTACAATTCCTTTTCCATACCTCTATAAATAAGGGCTAGGGTCATTATTATACACAAGTTTTCAAGTATTCAAAGCTAGGATTTTTAAGCAGAAAAATCAGCCATAACTCTTGCCCATTTTAGCCGAAAATAAGTAGTACCTAAGGGCGATTCTAGTTGGTCAATCTTAAGGCGGATCCGGACGTGCTGTGGACTATCTAGGAGGACACACTTGGAGTCCTAAAGACTTGTTCTTGTTCGGTTCGGGCGCAGCTAGGGAAGGCACGCAACAAAGAGTATGCATCTAAACTATGCTAAATGATTATGTGTAAATAATGTTTTCCTGGCTTTATGGTTTTTCCGCGTGCGTTATGATTGTCATATGTATCATAACCTAACAGTGGTATCAGAGCCTCTTATTATTTTCATAATCTAAATTGCATGAACATGGTTAAATATTACAAATTTGCAAGAATTAAAAAGGGGTGATAATTTTCGTAATTGTTAATTAATTGCAAATTGCGTTTATTTAATTATACGTACGCAGTTTTTC
>NW_026614544.1:0-3379 GCF_020520425.1 Spinacia oleracea | reverse complement strand
AGGTGAAGAAATGTCCCCTAACTCTTTTTTTTCTTTCATTAGAGTATATGCGTCATTTCATCTTAAATTCCTATCCCTCCCCTCCCTAGGTTTATTAGACGGAAAAGGGAGATTTTATCGTTATCTCTATCCCCCTTAATCTGCATTTATCCTTCATTTTTCTTATCTCTCTTGTACACTCCTATCACTACCAGCTTACTTTCCCTTCCATTATCCTTTCGTTTCATCATTTTCTTACATGGAACAAACCAACGGAAAACTAATTTGGGAATTGTGTTTTCCATTTTAAATTGTTTTCCATGAAAATCATTTTACACAGAAATGTTTTACACCCAACCAAACGGAGCCTAAATTCAGTTCAATTCAGCACAAAAAAAAATCATAAGAACAGGGTGGTATATTACCAAAAAATCATGCCAAAACTTGAAAATTCTGGTTAAGTTTTTTCGTGTAAAGCGAAATTTTCAAGACATGTATGGAATTTTTGCCTAAAAACACTGATTTGGATTACCTAAACCCGTGCTAATTTGGATCTGGCAGGGTCAATTCATAATCAACTCTAATGACTGATACGGGTGTATTTGTTTGAGAAATAAAATAAACTAATACTTCGTATGACTTTCAAGCTGTTGCAAAATTCAGAATACCTAATGGACCAAGGCGGTTTGTTTGAAGCTGTTGCTAAGTTTAGAAGTTGCAGATACATCTAATCAATCTGCACACTCTATCAGTGTACAATATACATGTTTACTGATTTATCAAGTTCTCAGAGAACTGCTTTGTACTCCATTATTCTTCCCTGTTTAAATGGTTGGAGAATGCGATGATAGTTCTCATATTGTTCTGGCTGCTTAATCATACAAATCTATCTGTCTTTCTTGAAATACGAACAAAACATCAGTTGCATCATAGAACTTTGTGGCCATGAATTTGGACCAAAGTATAACCTTTGGCACCACTCTACGTAAAATGTGACATGCTTAGATGTTGAAGCCCGACTTTCCCGGTAGAAAAGAGTTGCTAGAATATGACTGTTTCTGAGTAAAAGAGCTGCTACGTTTCAGCTTCGCGGGTGTCCAGTCTCAGTCTCAGTGTCAGTGTCAGTGTCAGGTTGTTCATTTACAAGCTCTATTTCAACATTGAAACCAAATGCATTTCCAGGCAAGAAAGATGTTTAAGTTCATCTTCGGTCTGAGTTGTCTTGATCTTATCATCTTTCACAGTAATTTTCTCCTGTATGAAGAGCATTATAAGCCAAAGCTGACACATCAAAAGTTGCATAAAACTCGGTTGAGCTACTTGCCTCTTCCACATAACCTGCCACCGCTGAAGTGACTATTTCCTGAATAACAAAATTGTAACACGGTTTTGCCAATTATATCCAGAAGCAAGCTCTTGGGAACCTGCACAATTTTGTAGATCAGTAACTAATAGATCAAGCATCAAGGGATTGGTAAACAATAATAAAGCCATCACGATAGAGTAATTCACTAATTTGATTGAGCTTCTTTATCTTCTTTACAAAATATTGTAAGAATTTCCCGACTCTTATGTGGTGATTCTGGCAAATCATTAATCATTGAAATTCATATGTTCCTATTCAAATTGTCATACTTATAAAACCACAACCTCCATCTAGATTTCCATCAATCATGGATTGATGGAAATCTAGATGGAGGTTGTGGTTTTAATAAGTATGACAATTTGAATAGGAACATATGAATTTCAATGATTAATGATTTGCCAGAATCACCACATAAGAGTCGGGGAAATTCTTACAATAATTTTGTAAAGAAAGATAAAGAAGCTCAATCAAATTAGTGAATTACTCTATCGTGATGGCTTTATTATTGTTTACCAATCCCTTGATGCTTGATCTATTAGTTACTGATCTACAAATTGTGCAGGTTCCCAAGAGCTTGCTTCTGGATATAATGGCAAAAACCGTGTTACAAATTTTGTTATTCAGGAAATAGTCACTTCAGCGGTGGCAGGTTATGTGGAAGAGGCAAGTAGCTCAAACCGAGTTTATGCAACTTTTTTGATGTGTCAGCTTTGGCTTATATATGCTCTTCATACAGGAGAAAATTACTGTGAAAGATGATAAGATCAAGACAACTCAGACGAAGATGAACTTAAACAATCTTCTTGCCTGGAAATGCATTTGGTTCAATGTTGAAATAGAGCTTGTAAATGAACAACCTGACACTGACACTGACACTGAGACTGAGACTGAGACACCCAGCGAAGCTGAAACGTAGCAGCTCTTTTACTCAGAAACAGTCATATTCTAGCAACTCTTTTCTACCGGGAAAGTCGGGCTTCAACATCTAAGCATGTCACATTTTACGTAGAGTGGTGCCAAAAGGTTTACTTTGGTCCAAATTCATGGCCACAAAGTTCTATGATGCAACTGATGTTTTGTTCGGTATTCAAGAAAGACAGATAGATTTGTATGATTAAGCAGCCAGAACAATATGAGAACTATCATCGCATTCTCAACCATTTAAACAGGGAAGAATAATGGAGTACAAAGCGTTCTCTGAGAACTTGATAAAATCAGTAAACATGTATATTGTACACTGATAGAGTGTGCAGATTGATTAGATGTATCTGCAACTTCTAAACTTAGCAACAGCTTCAAACAAACCGCCTTTGGTCCATTAGGTTCTGAATTTTGCAACAGCTTGAAAGTCATACGAAGTATTAGTTATTTTATTTCTCAAACAAATACACCCAGTATCAGTCATTAGAGTTGATTATGAATTGACCCTGCCAGATCCAAAATTAGCACGGGTTAGGTAATCCAAATCAGTGTTTTTAGGCAAAAATTCCATACATGTCTTGAAAATTTCGCTTTACACGAAAAAACTTAACCAGAATTTCAAGTTTGGCATGATTTTTTTGGTAATATCCAACCCTGTTCTTATGATTTTTTTTTTGTGCTGAATTGAACTGAATTTAGGCTCCGTTGGTTGGGTGTAAAACATTTTCTGTGTAAAATGATTTCATGGAAAACAATTTAAAATGGAAAACACAATTCCAAAATTAGTTTTCCGTTGGTTTGTCCATGTAAGAAAAATGATTGAAACGAAAGGATAATGGAAGGGAAAGTAAGCTGGTAGTGATAGGAGTGTACAAGAGAGATAAGAAAAATGAAGGAAAATGCAGATTAGAGGGGGTAGAGATAACGATAAAAATCTCCTTTTCCGTCTAATTTAATACCTAGGGAGGGGAGGGATAGGAATTTAAGATGAAATGACGCATATACTCTAAATGGAAAGAAAAAAAAAGAGTTAGGGGACATTTCTTCACCTTAACAAATTAAGTTTCAGGTCCAACAAGTTCAGATAAGTACAAACATGTCTTATCAGGTTAA
>NW_026614543.1:0-3403 GCF_020520425.1 Spinacia oleracea | reverse complement strand
AAGGAGGGGTCCATAAAGCATCATAACCAGGCGTAGCAGGGCTTGGTAAGGCCTCATTTGGTTTGCATCGTGAACAACAGTTAGTGAGGCTGGCAAGCTGTCATTATGTTGAGTCACATTCAAAGGTCAACTCCCACAACCAGAGTGCGTTCTGCTTCCGTGGTCTGTTCAGCTGCTTTGGTAATATTTTCCTCCATGAATTATGATTCACTTTTACTCTATCCAACTTTCTTAGTTCTTTTTGCGATTTCTGTGATATGTTTTAGTTACAGGATTTTAGATGTAAGCCATGAGGGAAACGTTAGAAGTAATTTAGTAAAGTTGTATGTGAAATATCAGTAATACATAATAAAATTACTAAAGTCAGTTTTGGCCCTTTTGGGATGGATGCGATTATTGGCGCACACCAAATATATAACAAGTATGTTTTAGCCAGTCTATCAGTTTACTCCCGAGAGTTGTATTTGGTAAGACAGATGGGATTTATCATGGTAGGGATCTCTCTCTTTTTAGGCATTTTTTCTGTTGTGTTTTAATTTTTATGCTCCGCTGTAAAAGTAGTTGTTTTAATAATAATATTTAGATCACTTAGATGTTTTATCTACCCCTGAAGTTGCTAGGAATTTGTTTTTGGGTATGCATCCCGTTTATAATCTATGTGTATGTTTTGCTGTATTACTATTAGAAGCCACAATATGTATTATTACATGCAAAAAAATCTGTAAACGTAAGAGTATTTATGGAACTGTGTTGACGCAATTTCAGTATCCCAACTTGGTTCACTATTTTTGTTCTTTTATTGATTAAGAACTAGATATGATATCTAATGTAAAGTACTAATACTTCAATGATTTCAAGTAATTGAATAAAGGGCGTCTTTACTACCTCTGTCCCAGACTCCCTTAGTTGGCAACTTGGATACACTGGATTCTGGAATGAGTAAATCAAGGGAACATTTGTTTGTTTCCCACCATTTCTATTGCTTTTTTTGGTGTGTGTGTTGTGGCAATTAAAGATATGTATTGCCAAGAATAAAGAAAAACAAGGCAACAGCCCAAACAAACTGCACCACAGTGCCCCAACACCAACAAACAAATGAAACAAAACAGCATCAGTATCTCATAAGCCTCCACCTTCTAGGAAGGGTTAGACTTATAGACCCATCACATGCTTAGTTTCTAATTAGCAAAATAAAACATCTTATCAGGTACTCTACAAGCCACCTTAAAACAACTACTCTGCAAACCGTTTAGGGAGGCTTACATGTGCCATTATAAACAATTTCATTCCTCTGGTCCATATTGCATAACAGCTTCACAAAAAGCAATAGGAAACTTATGCTTATACCCTCCTTTCTCGCTGATTTAATAGCCCAGGCCAACTCTGCATCAAACCCCTCTGGTTGTCTGTTGAACTGAATCAATCGTAGCAATTCAGACCATACATGCTTAGAGTATGAACAAAAAAGAACAAGTGTTCTACTGTTTCAGCACAATTCCCACACAATCAACATGAATCATTATCAATCACATTCCACCGTAAAAATCTGACTGCAGTTGTAATCTATCCCAATAGTCAACCAAAGAATGAAAATGCTCTTTGGTGAAGCAAGGTTGTTACACACAAACCTCCTCCATGCCACTTTAGGGAGTGTCCTTTAAGTATTTATACATCTTTTTAATGGAGTATTTCTCACCATCTGACATTATGTTCAGAATGGTGAGAATACTCCATTAAAAAGATGTATAAATACTTAAAGGGACACTTCCCTAAAGTGGCATGGAGGAGGTTTGTGTGTAACACCTTGCTTCACCAAAGAGCATTTTCATTCTTTGGTTGACTATTTGGATAGATTACAACTGCAGTCAGATTTTTACGGTGGAATGTGATTGATAATGATTCATGTTGATTGTGTGGGAATGTGCTGAAACAGTAGAACACTTGTTCTTTTTAGTTCATACTCTAAGCATGTATGGTCTGATTGCTACGATTGATTCAGTTCAACAGACAACCAGAGGGTTTGATGCAGAGTTGCCTGGGCTATTAAATCAGCGAAGAAAGGAGGGTATAAGCATAAAGTTTTCCTATTGCTTTTTGCTGAAGCTGTTATGCAATATTGACCCAGAGGAATGAAATTGTTTATAATGGCACATGTAAGCCTCCCTAACAGGTTTGCAGAGTAGTTGTTTTTAAGGTGGCTTGTAGAGTACCTGATAAGATGTTATTTGCTAATTAGAAACTAAGCATGTGATGGGTCTATAAGTCTAACCCTCCTAGAAGGTGGAGGCTTATGAGATACTGATGCTGTTTTTGTTTCATTTGTTTTGTTGGCTGTTGGGGCACTGTGGGCAGTTTTGTTTGGGCTGTTGCCTTGTTTTTCTTTTATTCTTGGCAATACATATCTTTAATTGCCACACACACACACCCAAAAAAAGCAATAGAAATGGTGGGAAACAAACAAATGTTCCCTTGATTTACTCATTCCAGAATCCAGTGTATGCCAAGTTGCCAACTAATGGGAGTCTGGGACAGAGGTAGTAAAAGACCCTTTATTCAATTACTTGAAATCATGAAGTATTAGTACTTTACATTAGATATCATATCTAGTTCTTAATCAATAAAAACAAAATAGTGAACCAAGTTGGGATACTGAAATTGCGTCAACACAGTTCCATAAACTACTCTTACGTTTACAGATTTTTTTGCATGTATAATACATATTGTGGCTTCTAATAGTAATACAGCAAAACATACACATTAGATTATAAACGGGATTGCATACCCAAAAACAAATTCCTAGCAACTTCAGGGGTAGATAAACATCTAAGTGATCTAAATATTATTATTAAAACAACTACTTTTACAGCGGAGCATAAAAATTAAAACACAACAGAAAAAATGCCTAAAAAGAGAGAGATCCCTACCATGATAAATCCCATCTGTCTTACAAATACAACTCTCGGGAGTAAACTGATAGACTGCTAAAACATACTTGTGCTATATATTTGGTGTGCGCCAATAATCGCATCCATCCCAAAGGGCCAAAACTGACTTTAGTAATTTATTTATGTATTACTGATATTTCACATACAACTTTACTAAATTACTTCTAACGTTTCCCTCATGGCTTACATCTAAAATCCTTGTAACTAAAACATATCACAGAAATCGCAAAAGAACTAGAAAGTTGGATAGAGTAAAAAGTGAATCATATTCATGGAGGAAAATATTACCAAAGCAGCTGAACAGACCACGGAAGCAGAACGCACTCTGGTTGGGGAGTTGACCTTTGAATGTGACTCAACATAATGACAGCTTGCCAGCCTCACTAACTGTTGTTCACGATGCAACCAAATGATGCCTTACCAAGCCCTGCTACGCCGTGGTTATGATGCTTTAATGG
>NW_026614542.1:0-3515 GCF_020520425.1 Spinacia oleracea | reverse complement strand
CGAACTCTAGGCTCGTTAGGATTTTGATTAATACGTAACTCTTATTTCGAATCCTATTAGGAATAGGATTCTCGCGGTTTTCTATCTCATTTAGGATTTATGTTGGAGCGCAACACCTAATTTGACAGGTTCTATCTTTATGATTGCCACTTTTAGAAGCTACCTTTTACGGCAGTACTATTTTAGCAGGTTCCATAAATAGCAGGTTTCGGGTGAAATGAAATGGGGAATCGAGATTCGTTTATTTTATAGGAGATGCGTTGTCAAGTGGAGTTTTTATGCTTTCATCATCGAACCTTTCCCTTGCGGGAACGGGGACAAAAGTAGGTGTCTACAGATAGTTTGTCACACACAATCATATATTTCGCTACACAAATATCATTCCATCACGAGGCAATAATAATATGTCACGTTGTATGATAGGCTTCTATGGGTAGTTTTTGCGCCTGGCTTGGTACCGCTTCTATCGCAGATCCACCATATGCCCGGTCGGGGTAGTGCTTTCAACAGACGAATTTCGTCCCAGAAGGCAACCCGCAAGTGCAAGCCAAGGGGGCATGCAGGCGAGAGGGACCTAGTGGGCGAGCGATTGGGTTGGGACGGGTGTACTACTAGAGAGAGTGCCGAGTGGACAACATTCGAAGCGTATGCACCCCCGGTTGGCGATGGGTATCCTTAGTCCAAACTCCTGAGGGAGCCAAGATTCGTTATGCGGTTCTGCCCGTTCACATTAATATGCTGATTTTCAGGTCGTCCCAACTTGATGGGGAAATAAACGCGGTGTAGGATCGTTTCACCCTTCGGCTATTTTGATTACCTACAAGCACGAGTATTTCCTTCACTTTCCCCAGTGGAGTCGCCACTGTGAGGGGGTCGAAAAAGCACGAGGCTAATGCGTGACCTCGTCCCTCGTGGGTGTGACGCTTCTTTTGTCAAATCAAGTGTAATTGGATTTCCTGTGAGTTTACACCCAATTGACTAGTAATATAGGAGTCGCCATTCAGTTTTAACGACAATGAGAAAACTGACAAAACCGGTTATCGTGACATAAAGGGAGTGCAATTATGTTTGACCACGACGGCCGTAGGTTCCCTTGTGATCCCTGGTGGTGGGGATCGCTCAACGTACATCCGCAGGGTAGAGATTGAGGGTTCGGGGGACTGTAACTACCGAGAGGAGTACTCGCTCTTCGATAACTCCAGAGGCAGGATATCCTTACTAGCTCAGCATAAATAATTGAAGGGACATGCGTTAACTATAAACTAATCTGAGTGATTTTAACAATATGCAACATATAATACTAAATCGAGCGCGATTATCTGATTTAGATTGTATTAAGGGACCTAGCATGATAATTCAATTACCCATAAAATGATCTTTATTAGGCGTGATAGAACAATCAGATTTAATTAGTTTAACAGTTCATAAAAGGGCGAGGAAAGCAATTAAATCATAGAAAAGGGACACATTACGACGCACCTTGAAGGGTACGTCACGGTTCTCAGAAAACTAACCACTTTGACTTTGCTATTTCTCTTTTATTTAACGAATCTCAAGTTATGGGACAGGATACGTTCTGTTCGATTTATGGATCGATTGCGACAGAACGCGTGATTAGTTTTGCAGCGTGAGGCTTAGGCTTAGGGGTTCAGAGTCAATACTCAGAATATAATTGTGTGTTGTGTCTTTTTCACGTCGAACTTAAGGCCCTATTTATAGAAAAGAGTTCGTAGAAAGATAGAAAATTGTTAATTCTATCTTTCTACGACTCTTTTTATAAATAGGGCTTAAGTTCGACGTGAAAAAGACACAACACACAATTATTATTCTGAGTATTGACTCTGAACCCCTAAGCTAAGCCTCGCTGCAAAACTAATCACGCGTTCTGTCGCAATCGATCCATAAATCGAACAGAACGTATCCTGTCCATAACTTGAGATTCGTTAATAAAATGAGAAATAGCAAAGTCAAAGTGGTTAGTTTTCTGAGAACCGTGACGTACCTTCAAGGGTGCGTCGTAATGTGTCCCTTTCTATGATTTAATTGCTTTCCTCGCCTTTTTATGAACTGTTAAACTAATAAATCTGATTGTTCTATCACGCCTAATAAAGATCATGTTTATGGGTAATTGAATTATCATGCTAGGTCCTTAATACAATCTAAATCAGATAATCGCGCTCGATTTAGTATTATATGTTGCATATTGTTAAAATCGACTCAGATTAGTTTAATAGTTAACGCATGTCCCTTCAATTATTTATGCTGAGCTAGTAAGGATATCCTGCCTCTGGAGTTATCGAAGAGCGAGTACTCCTCTCGGTAGTTACAGTCCCCGAACCCTCAATCTCTACCCTGCGGATGTACGTTGAGCGATCCCCACCACCAGGGATCACAAGGGAACCTACGGCCGTCGTGGTCAAACATAATTGCACTCCTTTATGTCACGATAACGGGTTTTGTCAGTTTTTCTCATTGTCGTTAAAAACTGAATGGCGACTCCTATATTACTAGTCAATTGGTGTAAACTCACAGGAAATCCAATTACACTTGATTGACAAAAAGAAGCGTCACACCACGAGGGACGAGGTCACGCATTAGCCTCGTGCTTTTTCGACCCCCTCACAGTGGCGACTCCACTGGGGAAAGTGAAGGAAATACTCGTGCTTGTAGGTAATCAAAATAGCCGAAGGGTGAAACGATCCTACACCGCGTTTATTTCCCCATCAAGTTGGGACGACCTGAAAAATCAGATTAATGTGAACGGGCAGAACCGCATAACGAATCTTGGCTCCCTCAGGGAGTTTGGACTAAGGATACCCATCGCCAACGGGGGGTGCATACGCTTCGAATGTTGTCCACTCGGCACTCTCTAGTAGTACACCCGTCCAAAACCAATCGCTCGCCCACTAGTCCCTCTCGCCTGCATGCCCCTTGGCTTGCACTTGCGGGTTGGCCTTCTGGGACGAAATTCGTCTGTTGAAAGCACTACCCCGACGGGGCATATGGTGGATCTGCGATAGAAGCGGTACCAAGCCAGGCGCAAAAACTACCCATAGAAGCCTATCATAAACAACGTGACATATTTATTTGCCTCGTGATGGAATGATAGTTATGTGTAGCGAAATATATGATTGTGTGTGACAAACTATCTGTAGACACCTACTTTTGTCCCGTTCCGCAAGGGAAAGGTTCGATGATGAAAGCATAAAAACTCCACTTGACAACGCATCTCCTATAAAATAAACGAATCTCGATTCCCCATTTCATTTCACCCGAAACCTGCTATTTATGGAAACTGCTAAAAATAGTAACTGCCGTAAAAGGTAGCTTCTAAAAGTGGCAAATCATAAAAAGATAGAAACCTGTCAGAATTAGGTGTTGCGCTCCAACATAAATCCTAAATGAGATAGAAAACCGCGAGAATCCTATTCCTAATAGGATTCGGAAATAAGAGTTACGTATTAATCAAAATCCTAACGAGCTAGAGTTCGTAACGGGCCCAGACGCATTCGTCA
>NW_026614541.1:0-3605 GCF_020520425.1 Spinacia oleracea | reverse complement strand
TCATGATATAGTTTGACTGCAAGTGTAGGTTTCTCACTATCTAATAGAAGAATCTCATAGCTTCAGTGACCTGAACTCCATTCTTCACTATCTAATAGAAGAATTCATAGTTTTAGTGACTTGAACTCTATGTCTAATTGGGTATAGAACATCAAACAATAGATATCAACAGCCACTTGAAAGTCCTTTGAATATTCTGTTCTCCTTGAAGCACTTGTAAAGTCTTCTAAGAGATGTCTATTCTTTAAAGCCACTTCTAAAGTCCTAAAGAATAAGTGTTCGGATTTTCTAAAGAACTTCGAAAAGCCTCCGGAATGTCCGTTTATGTTTGTTGTTCGCCTCGAAGACTTTCGAGGTCTATTTTCTCCCACTTGTCATTTGGAAACGAATCTCCAAAAGGACATTATTTCGAGCAAACAAACATTATGTTCTCAAAAATTCGTGGTAGAAACAATACCCTTGTGTCTCATTTGAATAAATCACAATGAAACATATATCTATACTGGGCCTTAGTTTGTTGAATAACAAACACTAAGCTCCCACTGAGTTTAGCAACTCTTTAGATATATTATGAAAAGATATTCTGAAATTACTTTTCAATAGCTTTGACGAATTTGGTTTAGTTTGGTGGTAGTTGAGCATTTTGTTTTAGAAATTATAGGAAAAGTCTTTATGATTCATCATTGATCGAATCAAGTACTAATTGACTTCGATCATTCCAACTTAGATATGCCATATCTTATGGAGCTAGATCGTGAAATTACAACACACAATCATTGATGATCATTTTGGTCTAAGTAATCATCAACATGATCTAACCTAGATCTTATGATTTCTTGCCAAGTGGATTTTATACTTCTGAATCTTTGAACTAGCCAAACAGATTCAAACTTATATCACATTTGAGTAAAATAAACCATATTCACTCAAATCCAGGTGAAAAATAAAGTCATAAAATCTTTCTTTAGCTTTGAACTCTATTGTCTAGGCGTTCTAACAATAGTTCATATCTTTGTTACTTTCAACAAGTAAGACTAGTGTCTTGAATTGATCTAGAAATCAATCAACTTTCAAAAGTCCATCAAATAGAGCTTTAGAATGTTAACTTGTTGATATGGTCTAAGCAACAATGCCAAAGATTAGTGGAACTCAAATCAAGGGTTGATTTGAACCTAGTAAAGTTCTTATTGTTAAAGAGTTGTTTGTTTTAATCAAGCATATTGACTCAACCCGTAAATGACCATTTCATTCAATAAACAAACAAACATTGTTTGTTTTTCTTGAATGTGAGTCTTTCTGTGTTTGAAACAGAAATTTAGGTATGCTGATTATGGAACAAATAGCCATTAAGTTCCAGCCTTGAAAGGACTTAAAACAAACTAGATGACCCTACAACTAATGTAGCATTGCCATGCTTCATTTCCCACTTGTAGGTCATTAGTGTAGCCTAGCTTCCATTGTTTGAGTTATTACCGAAGTAAGAACCTCAAGCGGTATATGATACCAAGGAAGTTTGATTGCTAGGTCACTTCTCTTAAACATAAACTTATAGGTAGAAACGGAATCGTAAATTCCTTTCATTTGTTCCTTGTTTTCCTATTTCTTGTACCCTTTCTTATAGTCTTAAGAATTGAATTCTCTAGTGTTGACTTTTATACTTTGTTAGACATGTCCAATGTCACTCCAAAGTTCTTACCATTTATTTATGTTGAATATTTGTTTCAACTAGATGATCTTACCAGAAGCTTCTAAAGTTCTCTAAGCATCGATCTATTCGAATGTCTAGGGACTAGACTCATTCGAGAATTAAATGGACAAAGATATTAGGTTGTTAACCATTGGTAAAGCTGAGCGTTTAAACTCAATGCTTTATGATCTCAAAACTACATTGTATTTTGAATTCACAAGCACCAATCGGTTTGCCATTCGACTTTGATACTCGAAAACAACCATAAAAGTCGCTAAAAGAAACGTACATTTTAAATTGCTCATTTTCTCTCATTTCCGTGAATCGTTCTTGGATTCACTACCAATCGAGGAAATTTACTGTTACCTTTCTAAAAGGATTTACTGCAGTGCAAGATATTTAATTATAAACAATAATTAAAACATACATTGAAGCATGCAAAGTCTAAACATTTATCATGAGTAATAACTTGAAAATTAAAGCAATCATGCAATTTAAACAAGTCATTAGCATTTTATTCGAATTTATTGTTCCGGCAGGTGTGAATAAAATGATTCCAAGACCCTAAAATCATTGAAGAATTAAGCACATTATGTATTTTGACTCAATTCTAAAATATTTTAGGTAAGCAAAGCCTTTGCTAATAGTCTAGAAACTACTCTTGGTTGATAGGTACGTCTAAGAACTTATTAGGTAAACCTATCGATTTGCCACGACATAAAAGGACTCCTTACTTATATCGTTGAGTTTCACCAAAACTAACATGTACTCACAATTATTTGTGTACCTTACCCCTTTAGGATCAATAAGTAACACCTCGCTGGCGGAAAACTATTACTAGATTGATGTAAAGGTTATCCAAGTAAGTGTTATTTTGGCATGGCACCTTTTAACTCAATTTTAAAGTTTGGAACTTAAGGCTCTTACTATGTTGGTTAGATTTTAAGTGAACTAAAATCCTTAATCATGCAACATAATCAAGCCATAATCTCATGCATAATTAAGACATATTTAAAGCAATAAATAACTTAAAGCATGCATAAGATAAATGTGATCTAGTATGGCCCGACTTCATCTTGAAGCTTCAACTTCAAAGTCCGTCTTGAAAATGGATTGGAAACTCCGTCTTGAATTTCACCGGGGAGGCGCCATTTTCTTCAAATAGGATAAGCTATAATTAAACTAATTACAACTATTTGATGGTACGCAGACCATATTTGAATTGAAAAACAAACTTTGGTGCATTAGACCAATTACATTCAAATTAATGGTACGCAGACCATATTTTCTATCCTATTTGGGCCATACTAGTCACTTCATAACCTGCAAAACAGTACATATACAATATATACCATTCACCCATTCATTATCATGAATGGCCCACATAGCTGGTTAGTAAAACACATGTTATGCATCACATAAATATTTGCAGCAATTAATCAAGGGCACCAATAATCTACCAATTATTCAGTCCTTATTAATTCTAATCAAGTTGTTTAACCTTAAAGGATTGTAGACCTAATCAAGAGTTATGACTAAAGGCTCCCACTTAAACCAAAATTATATGCTTTACTAATTTTAAACATAAAAATGTATTTCTAGTCTAACCGGAAACATACAAAGTTTAATTAAAATTTAAAGCTCATATAAAATTATAATCGAATCCTTTTAATTATTTATTTTCAGTTGATTTAAATGAATTTAAATTAATTCAAGGTTTTAATTTTAGTAAAATAATTAGTATAAATTAAATTTATAATAATTATAATATCAAAATTAAATCCAAGAAAACAATTAAATTATAATTTTAAAATTAATTAAATTATTTCCGAACTGAAAAATTCAAATTAAATTAAAACGACTCAATCGTAACACGACGAGGCACTTGGGCTTGCCCCAGCCCCATCGAGTGCACGAC
>NW_026614540.1:0-3751 GCF_020520425.1 Spinacia oleracea | reverse complement strand
GCTTTGAGGACTACACAATTCATGTTTTATGGTTTTTATCCTTAAAACCAATTTGCTACCATAGGTGTAAATCCCTTCTTGCAAAACAAAATTTCAATTTTGCCATTAAAACACTAAGTCTATTTCATGGCCTCTAACCATTAAAGCATTAGTCTATTTATGTCCTTTAATCATTTTAGGGAATCTAGGTTTCGTTATAGTTGTCTTAAAGTCACAACTCATTACTATTCATGATAATAGTTTGACTGCAAGTTGTAGGTTCTTCACTATCGAATAGAAAAATCTCAAAGTTTCAGTGACCTGAACTCTATGCCTACATGGGTATATAACATCAAATAATAAAATATCAATAGCCACTTTTAACGTCTTTGAATATTCTATTCTCCTTGAAACACTTATAAAGTCTTCTGGGATATATTCTTTAAAGCCACTTCTAAAGTCCTTAGAATTAAGTGTGGGATTTTATGAAGAACTTCTAAAAGCCTACGGAATGCCAGTTTATGTTTGTTGTTCGCCTCAAAGAAACTTCGAGGTCTATTTTCTCCCACGTGTCATTTTGGTAATGAATCTCCAAAAGGACACCATTTCGAGCAAACAAACATTTTGTTCCCAAATTCGTGGTAGAAATAATGCCCTTGTGTCTCATTTGAATAAATCACAATGAAAAATATATCTACACTGGGCCTTAGTTTGTTGGATAACCAACATAAGCTAGCTCCCACTCAGTTTAGGAACTCTTAGATATATATGCTGAAAAGATAATTTGAAATTATCTTTCAATAGCTTTGACGAATTTGGTTTAGTGTGATGGTAGTTGGTCACTTTGTTAGAAATTATAGGAAAAATCTTTATGATTCATCATTGATCGAATCAAGTACCAATTGACTCCGATAATTCCATTTAGACATATCATATCTTGTGGAACTCGATCGTAAAATTACAACACATAATCATTTGACGATCATTCTTGGTTTAAGTAATCATTGACGTGACATAATCTAGATCTTATGATCTCTTGCCAAGTGGGTTTTATAATTCTCTATGAATCTTTGAACTAGCCAACAGATTCAAATTATATCACATTGAGTAAATAAATCAATATTCACTCAAACCCAGATGAAATAATAAATTCATAAAATCTTTCTTTAGCTTTGAACTCTATTTCTAAGAGTTCTAACAATAGTTCATTTCTTTTGTTATTTTCAACAAGTAAGACTAGCTTGTCTTGAATGATCTAGAAATCTATCAACTTTCAAAATTCAATTAAAATGGAGCTTTAGAATGTTAAATTGTTGATATAGTCTAAAAAACAATGCCAAATATTAGTACGTGGAACTCAAATCAGGAGATGAGTTGAACCTAGTAAAGTTCTTATGTTTAAGAGTTGTTTGTTTTAATCAACATACATGACTCGGCCCTTAAATGACCATTTCATTCAAATAAAAAAAAAATTGTATGCTTACTTTGAATCTGAGGCTTTATGTGTTTGAAACACAAATTCAAGTATGCCGATTATGGAACTAAATATCCATTAAGTTCCGAGCTTGAAAGGACTGTAAAACAAACTAGATGACACTACAACTAATATAGCAATTCCATGATTCATTTCCCACTGGTAGGTTATTAGTGTAGCTAGCTTCATTTTAGTTATTACTGAACTAAGAACCTCAAGCGGTATATGATACCAATTTAGTTTGATTGCTAGGTCACTTCTCTTTAAACATAAACTTTTAGGTAGAAACAGAATTTTAAAATTCCTTTCACTTGTTCCTTTTTTTTCCTATTTCTTCCACCCTTCTTATAGTCTTAAGATTTGACTCTCAATTATTGACTTCTATACTTTGTTAGACATGTCCAATGCATTGGACATGTCTAACAAAGTATAGAAGTCAATAATTGAGAAGTCAAATCTTAAGACTATAAGAAAGGGTGGAAGAAATAGGAAAAAAAAAGGAACAAGTGAAAGGAATTTTAAAATTCTGTTTCTACCTAAAAGTTTATGTTTAAAGAGAAGTGACCTAGCAATCAAACTAAATTGGTATCATATACCGCTTGAGGTTCTTAGTTCAGTAATAACTAAAATGATGGAAGCTAGCTACACTAATAACCTACCAGTGGGAAATGAATCATGGAATTGCTATATTAGTTGTAGTGTCATAGTTTGTTTTACAGTCCTTTCAAGCTCGGAACTAATGGATATTTAGTTCCATAATCGGCATACTTGAATTTGTGTTTCAAACACATAAAGCCTCAGATTCAAAGTAAGCATAAACAATTTTTTTTTTATTTGAATGAAATGGTCATTTAAGGGCCGAGTCATGTATGTTTGATTAAAACAAACAACTCTTAAACATAAGAACTTTACTAGGTTCAACTCAGTCTCCTGATTTGAGTTCCACGTACTAATATTTGGCATTGTTTTTTAGACTATATCAACAATTTAACATTCTAAAGCTCCATTTTAATTGAATTTTGAAAGTTGATAGATTTCTAGATCATTCAAGACAAGCTAGTCTTACTTGTTGAAAATAACAAAAGAAATGAACTATTGTTAGAACTCTTAGAAAATAGAGTTCAAAGCTAAAGAAAGATTTTATGAATTTATTATTTCATCTGGGTTTGAGTGAATATTGATTTATTTACTCAATGTGATATAAGTTTGAATCTGTTGGCTAGTTCAAAGATTCATAGAGAATTATAAAACCCACTTGGCAAGAGATCATAAGATCTAGATTATGTCACGTCAATGATTACTTAAACCAAGAATGATCGTCAAATGATTATGTGTTGTAATTTACGATCGAGTTCCACAAGATATGATATGTCTAAATTGGAATTATCGGAGTCAATTGGTACTTGATTCGATCAATGATGAATCATAAAGATTTTTCCTATAATTTCTAAACAAAGTGACCAACTACCATCACACTAAACCAAATTCGTCAAAGCTATTGAAAGATAATTTCAAATTATCTTTTCAGCATATATATCTAAGAGTTCCTAAACTGAGTGGGAGCTAGCTTAGTGTTGGTTATCCAACAAACTAAGGCCCAAGTGTAGATATATTTTCATTGTGATTTATTCAAATGAGACACAAGGGCATTATTTCTACCACGAATTTTGGGAACAAAATGTTTGTTTGCTCGAAATGGTGTCCTTTGGAGATTCATTACCAAAATGACACGTGGGAGAAAATAGACCTCGAAGTTTCTTTGAGGCGAACAACAAACATAAACTGGCATTCCGTAGGCTTTTAGAAGTTCTTCATAAAATCCCACACTTAATTCTAAGGACTTTAGAAGTGGCTTTAAAGAATATATCCCAGAAGACTTTATAAGTGTTTCAAGGAGAATAGAATATTCAAAGGACGTTAAAAGTGGCTATTGATATTTTATTATTTGATGTTATATACCCATGTAGGCATAGAGTTCAGGTCACTGAAACTTTGAGATTTTTCTATTCGATAGTGAAGAAACCTACAACTTGCAGTCAAAACTATTATCATGAATAGTAATGAGTTGTGACTTTTAAGACAACTATAACGAAACCTAGATTCCCTAAAAGATTAAAGGACATAAATAGACTAAATGCTTTAATGGTTAGAGGCCATGAAAAAGACTTAGTGTTTTAATGGCAAATTGAAATTTTGTTTGCAAGAAGGGATTTACACCTATTGGTAGCAAATTGGTTTTAAGGATAAAAACCATAAAAACATGGAATTGTGTAGTCCCTCAAAGCTATATTAGTTGCT
>NW_026614539.1:0-4128 GCF_020520425.1 Spinacia oleracea | reverse complement strand
GCTCTACCTTCTCTCTAGAAATACTTTCTCTCTCTATAAAATACTTACTTATGCATCTGAGGGAATATTCATTCCTACGGGAATATTCTTGTTTTGCAGGTTGTAAAGAATTTGCCAGCGCATACCTGATACCTCCGTGAAAGGGTACACGTCAGCATCAACAAAAGTTCCCACATATTTACCATGCTAGGGAAAATGTGGGGTAAACTTTCCTCCATCCCCACGTCAGATAACTAGGTCACATATATACCAAATAGTTCATTATCGCAAGCGTAAATAACACTTGTGCGCTTCACAGTTTATAAAATTTTAATATCAATTTATGCACTGATAAAAAATCATCTACTTACTTTCAATAATAGTGGAAATGTTTGCATTAATAGGTAATAAACTACAATACGAATACGGACTTTGGAATTCTATTTAGCACCCTATTTTCTTATTTTTGAATGCCCAACAACAAATCAATACCATTAAAGAGTGACACTTGTTAACTCCACAACGATGCACGGTTCATAAAATTTTAATATCAATCTATGTAGTAATTAAAATTAATCTACTTTACTGAGTAATAATGGACATGTATATATGAATAGATTAATAATTTACAAGTATAAATATTTACGTTGAGTTCTCTTTAACACTTATGTTTTCTTCTTTTTAAATGTCCAACAACAAAGAAATACAATTTTTTTCCCTGCACTATTTGAATTAATTGAATTATTTTTCATAATAGGGATTTGATTTCTTTAAGATATAATAAGCCACATCCTGACCTTCCTATGTCCTTTTTTAATATACCAATTGATATCACACAACAAAAAATGTAAATCCAGTTTCATAATTTCCTATTTTTCTTCTTTTAACTTGCAACATATTTCGCGATACTGTAGACACCTGATTTGTGTTTCCCTTTAGGGCCAATGACGATAACAATCGTCCTAACTTTAAGTTGAGAAACTCCGAGTGGAAGAACCAATTTCGAGATATAATGAGCTTATTCCAATTTCCAAATTCATTCAATCCAATTCCCGATCCGTTCCAATCCCGGATCTCGGTTCAAAGTCTAATTCCAACACAATTTCAAAATCAAGTACAGTCTCACAAACAGGATGCCACGATCATCTCCGAGGCAAGTTTCACTTAAATCTCATAAAGAAATGCAAATCGGGTGTCGACCCACAAAACCGAGCACCCTGGCGCCTACCCACAAACCGAGCAAAACAGCCAAACTCGAAGCCAATTTCCCATATCGCATTTCCCTAAAACATCGCTTTGAAGATGCTAACCTTTGTCTCAAGCATTGATCACCAAGAAAGAAAATCATACCTTTTCATTAATGAAATCGCTTAATCACCCAACACAGCCTAAGCCACGCTTTTGTTGTCGGGAACTATGCAGGCCTTGCGCTTGGCTCAAGAGGTGCTCCTAACCTGCGGAGCACCCCCTGTAGTTTTTCCCTTTTCCAAATCTTTTATGAATTCCCCCAATGTGCATTATTCAGTGAGATCAAGTGATCGAACGGCTAGCTGGAGCTAGGGCTGAGCAAAACTATCTGAAATTCCGATAATCCGATTCGTATATGATCCGATTTTTTGGATATCCGATCCGAAAATTCAAATACCAATACCTATTTGGATATTGATTTTCATTATTTCGGATATCCAATATCCGAAAATATCCGAAATAAAAATAAAATCTGATGCAATTTATTTTAAATTTTTACAATGTGAACAATTTATGAGTATATGCTCCGTAACACGTTAAAAGTAAGCAACACTAGGAGCTTGTTTAACACAAGGGCACAATTAGTTTTTGTTTGAAATCGTCGATTAATATAAATTTTCGGAGATTTTAGATCTTGTACTTGTTTTTTATACAAAGTAAGAATTTATTTATTCTTGAATTACAAATCTCCATTTCATATAAGGAACTTTATTTATTGTTTTGGATAGTGAACGTGAGATTACAAGTAAAGTGAGAATTGATGGAAAACAAAGTTAAAATTTTAAAAACATTAAGAAATTGGATATCGGATATCCGGCACCTGATCCGAAATTTTATTTCCTCAATTTAAAATTTTCGGATCAGGTGTCCCGTATCCGATATCCAATTTCTTAATGTTTTTTTAAAATTTTTAACTTTGTTTTCCATCAATTTCTCACTTTTACTTGTAATCTCACCGTTCACTATCCAAAACAATAAATAAAGTTCCTTATTATGAAATGGAGATTTGTAATTCAAGAATAAATAAATTCTTACTTTGTATAAAAAACAAGTACAAGATCTAAAATCTCCGAAAAATTATATTAATCGACGATTTCAAACAACAACTAATTGTGCCCTTGTGTTAAACAAGCTCCTAGTGTTGCTTACTTTTAACGTGTTACGGAGCATATACTTCATAATTGTTCACATTGTAAAAATTAAAATAAATTGCATCAGATTTTATTTTTATTTCGGATATTTTCGGATATTGGATATCCGAAATAATGAAAATCATATCCAAATAGGTATTTGGTATTTGAATTTTCGGATCGATATCCAAAAAATCGGATCATATACGAATCGGATTATCGGAATTTCAGATAGTTTTTGCTCAGCCCTAGCTCCAGCTAGCCGTTCCGATCACTTGATCTCACTGAATTAATGCACATTGGGGGAATTCATAAAAGATTTGGAAAAGGGAAAACTACAGGGGTGCTCCACGCAGGTTAGGAGCACCTCTTGAGCAAGCGCAGGCCTGCATAGTTCCCGACAACAAAGCGTGGCTTAGGCTGTGTTGGGTGATTAAGCGATTTTCATTAATGAAAAGGTATGATTTCTTTCTTGGTGATCAATGCTTGAGACAAAGGTTAGCATCTTCAAAGCGATGTTTTTAGGGAAATGCGATATGGAAATTGGCTTCGAGTTTGGCTGTTTTTGCTCGTTTTGTGGGTAGGCGCCAGGGATGCTCGGTTTTGTGGGTCGACACCCGATTTGCATTTCTTTATGAGATTTTAAGTGAAACTTGCCTCGGAGACTGATCGTGGCATCCTGTTTGTGAGACTGTACTTGATTTTGAAATTGTGTTTGGAATTAGACTTTGACCGAGATCCGGGATTGAACGGACTCGGGATTGGATTGAATTGAATTTGGAAATTGGAATAAGCTCATTATATCTCGAAATTGGTTCTTCCACTCGGAGTTTCTCCAACTTAAAGTTAGGACGATTGTTATCGTCATTGGCCCTAAAGGGAACACAAATCAGGTGTCTACAGTATCGCGAAAATATGTTGCAAGTTAAAAGAAGAAATATAGGAATTATGAAACTGGATTTACATTTTTTTGTTGTGTGATATCAATTGGTATATTAAAAAAGGACATAGGAAGTCAGGATGTGGCTTATTTATATCTTAAAGAATATTCAAATCCCCTATTATGAAAATAATTCAATAATTCAAAATAGTGCAGGAAAAAAATTGTATTTCTTTGTGTTGGACATTTAAAAGAAGAAAACTAAGTGTTAAGAGAACTTCAACGTAAATATTTATACTTGTAAATTTATTAATCTATTCATATATACATGTCCATTATTACTCAGTAAAGTAGATTAATTTTAATTACTACATAGATTGATATTAAAATTTTATGACCGTGCATCGTTGTGGAGTTAACAAGGTCACTCTTTAATTGTATTGATTTGTTGTTGGGCATTCAAAAATAGAAAATAGGGTGCTAATAGAATTCCAAGTCCGTATTCGTATTTGTAGTTTATTACCTATTAATGCAAACATTTCCCTATTATTGATCAAGTAAGTAGATTGATTTTTATCAGTGCATAAATTGATATTAAAATTTTATAACTGTGAAGCGCACAAGTTTATATTACGCTTGCGATAATGAACTATTTGGTATATATGTGACCTAGTTATCTGACTGGGGATGGAGGAAAGTTTACCCCAACATTTTCCCTAGCATGGTAATTATGTGGAACTTTGTTGATGCTGACGTGTCACCCTTTCCACGGAGGTATCAGGTATGCGCTGGCACACTTCTTACAACCTGCAAACAAGAATATTCCCGTAGGAATGAATATTCCCTCAGATGCATAAGTAAGTATTTTATAGAGAGAGAAAGTATTTCTAG
>NW_026614538.1:0-4358 GCF_020520425.1 Spinacia oleracea | reverse complement strand
CCGCTACCTTTCTTGGGTCATGCTTACTTGCTCTGGGTCATGCTTACCTTTCTTGGGTCATGCTTTGCCTTGCTTGGGCCATGTCGTGCCCTTGCTTACCTTTCTTGGGTCATGCTTACCTTGCTTGGGCCATGTCGTGCCTTGCTTACTTTCTTGGGTCATGCTTGCCTTGCTTGGGCCATGTCGTGCCCTTGCTTACCTTTCTTGGGTCATGCTTACCTTGCTTGGGCCATGTCGTGCCTTGCTTACCTTTCTTGGGTCATGCCTTGCCTTGCTTGGGCCATGTCGTGCCCTTGCTTACCTTTCTTGGGTCATGCTTACCTTTTGCTTGGGCCATGTCGTGCCCTTGCTTACCTTCTTGGGTCATGCTTACCTTGCTTGGGCCATGTCGTGCCTTGCTTACCTTTCTGGGTCATGCCTGCCTTGCTTGGGCCATGTCGTGCCCTTGCTTACCTTTCTTGGGTCATGCCTGCCTTGCTTGGGCCATGTCGTGCCCTTGCTTACCTTCTTGGGTCATGCCTTGCCTTGCTTGGGCCATGTCGTGCCTTGCTTACCTTTCTTGGGTCATGGCTTACCTTGCTTGGGCCATGTCGTGCCCTTGCTTACCTTTCTTTGGTCATGCCTTGCCTTGCTTGGGCCATGTCGTGCCCTTGCTTACCTTTCTTGGGTCATGCCTTGCCTTGCTTGGGCCATGTCGTGCCCTTGCTTACCTTTCTTGGGTCATGCTTGCCTTGCTTGGGCCATGTCGTGCCCTTGCTTACCTTTCTTGGGTCATGCTTACCTTGCTTGGGCCATGTCGTGCCCTTGCTTACTTTCTTGGTCATGCCTTGCCTTGCTTGGGCCATGTCGTGCCCTTGCTTACCTTTCTTGGGTCATGCCTTGCCTTGCTTGGGCCATGTCGTGCCTTGCTTACCTTTCTTGGGTCATGCTTGCCTTGCTTGGGCCATGTCGTGCCCTTGCTACCTTTCTTGGTCATGCTTGCCTTGCTTGGGCCATGTCGTGCCCTTGCTTACCTTTCTTGGGTCATGCTTGCCTTGCTTGGGCCATGTCGTGCCCTTGCTTACCTTTCTTGGGTCATGCTTACCTTGCTTGGGCCATGTCGTGCCCTTGCTTACCTTTCTTGGGTCATGCCTTACCTTGCTTGGGTCATGCTTACCTTTCTTGGGTCATGCCTTGCCTTGCTTGGGCCATGTCGTGCCCTTGCTTACCTTTCTTGGGTCATGCTTACCTTGCTTGGGCCATTCGTGCCCTTGCTTACCTTTCTTGGGTCATGCTTACCTTGCTTGGGCCATGTCGTGCCCTTGCTTACCTTTCTTGGGTCATGCCTTGCCTTGCTTGGGCCATGTCGTGCCCTTGCTTACCTTTCTTGGGTCATGCTTGCCTTGCTTGGGCCATGTCGTGCCTTGCTACCTTCTTGGGTCATGCTTACCTTGCTTGGGCCATGTCGTGCCTTGCTTACCTTTCTTGGGTCATGCCTTGCCTTGCTTGGGCCATGTCGTGCCCTTGCTTACCTTTCTTGGGTCATGCTACCTTGCTTGGGCCATGTCGTGCCCTTGCTTACCTTTCTTGGGTCATGCTTACCTTGCTTGGGCCATGTCGTGCCCTTGCTTACCTTTCTTGGGTCATGCCTGCCTTGCTTGGGCCATGTCGTGCCCTTGCTTACCTTTCTTGGGTCTGCTTACCTGCTTGGGCCATGTCGTGCCCTGCTTACCTTTCTTGGGTCATGCTTACCTTGCTTGGGCCATGTCGTGCCCTTGCTTACCTTCTTGGGTCATGCCTTGCCTTGCTTGGGCCATGTCGTGCCCTTGCTTACCTTTCTTGGGTCATGCTTACCTTGTTTGGGCCATGTCGTGCCCTTGCTTACTTTCTTGGGTCATGCTTACCTTGCTTGGGCCATGTCGTGCCCTTGCTTACCTTTCTTGGGTCATGCTTGCCTTGCTTGGGCCATGTCGTGCCCTTGCTTACCTTTCTGGGTCATGCCTTGCCTTGCTTGGGCCATGTCGTGCCCTTGCTTACCTTTCTTGGGTCATGCTTACCTGCTTGGGCCATGTCGTGCCCTTGCTTACCTTTCTTGGGTCATGCCTTGCCTTGCTTGGGCCATGTCGTGCCCTTGCTTACCTTTCTTGGGTCATGCCTTGCCTTGCTTGGGCCATGTCGTGCCTTGCTTACTTTCTTGGGTCATGCTTGCCTGCTTGGGCCATGTCGTGCCCTTGCTTACCTTTCTTGGGTCATGCTTGCCTTGCTTGGGCCATGTCGTGCCCTTGCTTACCTTTCTTGGGTCATGCTTACCTTGCTTGGGCCATGTCGTGCCCTTGCTTACCTTTCTTGGGTCATGCCTTGCCTTGCTTGGGCCATGTCGTGCCCTTGCTTACCTTTCTTGGGTCATGCTTACCTTGCTTGGGCCATGTCGTGCCCTGCTTCTTTCTTGGGTCATGCCTTGCCTTGCTTGGGCCATGTCGTGCCTTGCTTACCTTTCTTGGGTCATGCTTACCTTGCTTGGGCCATGTCGTGCCCTTGCTTACCTTTCTTGGGTCATGCCTTGCTTGCTTGGGCCATGTCGTGCCCTTGCTTACTTTCTTGGGTCATTTGCCTTGCTTGGGCCATGTCGTGCCCTTGCTTACCTTCTTGGGTCATGCTGCCTTGCTTGGGCCACCATGTCGTGCCTTGCTTACCTTTCTTGGGTCATGCCTGCCTTGCTTGGGCCATGTCGTCCCCTTGCTTACCTTTCTTGGGTCTTGCCTTGCCTTGCTTGGGCCATGTCGTGCCCTTGCTTACCTTTCTTGGGTCATGCTTACTTGCTTGGGCCATGTCGTGCCCTGCTTACCTTTCTTGGGTCATGCCTTGCCTTGCTTGGGCCATGTCGGCCCTTGCTTACCT
Source organism: Spinacia oleracea (assembly GCF_020520425.1). Classification (NCBI taxonomy): domain Eukaryota; kingdom Viridiplantae; phylum Streptophyta; class Magnoliopsida; order Caryophyllales; family Amaranthaceae; genus Spinacia; species Spinacia oleracea. The sequence continues at coordinate 1,481 of NW_026614538.1, read as the reverse complement.
TTCTTGGGTCATGCCTTGCCTTGCTTGGGCCATGTCGTGCCCTTGCTTACCTTTCTTGGGTCATGCTTACCTTGCTGGGCCATGTCGTGCCCTTGCTTACCTTTCTTGGGTCATGCTTGCCTTGCTTGGGCCATGTCGTGCCCTTGCTTACCTTTCTTGGGTCATGCTTGCCTTGCTTGGGCCATGTCGTGCCCTTGCTTACCTTTCTTGGGTCATGCTTGCCTTGCTTGGCCATGTCGTGCCTTGCTTACCTTTCTTGGGTCATGCTTGCCTTGCTTGGGCCATGTCGTGCCCTTGCTTACCTTTCTTGGGTCATGCTTACCTTGCTTGGGCCATGTCGTGCCCTTGCTTACTTTCTTGGTCATGCTTGCCTTGCTTGGGCCATGTCGTGCCCTTGCTTACCTTTCTTGGGTCATGCCTTGCCTTGCTTGGGCCATGTCGTGCCCTGCTTACCTTTCTTGGGTCATGCCTTGCCTTGCTTGGGCCATGTCGTGCCCTTGCTTACCTTTCTGGGTCATGCTTACTTGTTGGGCCATGTCGTGCCTTGCTTACCTTTCTGGGTCATGCTTGCCTTGCTTGGGCCATGTCGTGCCCCCTTTCTTGGGTCATGCCTTGCCTGCTTGGGCCATGTCGTGCCCTTGCTTACCTTTCTTGGGTCATGCTTACCTTGCTTGGCACATGTCGTGCCCTTGCTTACTTTCTTGGGTCATGCTTGCCTTGCTTGGGCCATGTCGTGCCCTTGCTTACCTTCTTGGGTCATGCTTACCTTGCTTGGGCCATGTCGTGCCCTTGCTTACCTTTCTTGGGTCATGCCTGCCTTGCTGGGCCATGTCGGCCCTTGCTTACCTTTCTTGGGTCATGCTTACCTTGCTGGGCCATGTCGTGCCCTTGCTTACCTTCTGGGTCATGCCTGCCTTGCTTGGGCCATGTCGTGCCTTGCTTACCTTTCTTGGGTCATGCCTTGCCTTGCTTGGGCCATGTCGTGCCCTTGCTTACCTTTCTTGGGTCATGCCTTGCCTTGCTTGGGCCATGTCGTGCCCTGCTTACCTTTCTTGGGTCATGCTTACCTTGCTTGGGCCATGTCGTGCCCTTGCTACCTTTCTTGGTCATGCTTGCCTTGCTTGGGCCATGTCGTGCCCTTGCTACCTTTCTTGGGTCATGCCTTGCCTTGCTTGGGCCATGTCGTGCCCTTGCTTACCTTTCTTGGGTCATGCTTACCTTGCTTGGGCCATGTCGTGCCCTTGCTTACCTTTCTTGGGTCATGCTTACCTTGCTTGGCCATGTCGTGCCCTTGCTTACCTTTCTTGGGTCATGCCTTGCCTTGCTTGGGCCATGTCATGCCCCTGCTTACCTTTCTTGGGTCATGCCTTGCCTTGCTTGGGCCATGTCGTGCCCTTGCTTACCTTTCTTGGGTCATGCTTACCTTGCTTGGGCCATGTCGTGCCCTTGCTTACCTTTCTTGGGTCATGCCTTGCCTTGCT
>NW_026614537.1:0-5168 GCF_020520425.1 Spinacia oleracea | reverse complement strand
TAACATTGAATGCATACTTGGACAAGGGCATTATTTCCTTCAGTTTTAGTACTAGGTATTGATTTTGCAAATTGAGACGATTTTATTATGAAAAACGATTGAATTCTAAAGTCAAAGGAGGTTTTAAATTTTATAAAGTTGCTGGAAATTTAATGAACATGGAAATAATTAAGTTTCTTATTTTGATGATAGGAGGTGATTTCTAGTGAGTGCTCGTTATTGCAAACTGACCCTACGCTTAGGTATTCAAGGTACGTACAAGTCTAGGGCGACCACACCTTTTGTCAATGACATTACATGATTGTTGATGATGTGATTACATTATGTGGAATCATGTTATTTGGTGAACGAGCATGTGATTTGTGATGTTGGATTTATTGAATTAATTGTTGAACAAGCATGTTGAAATTATTATGAGTATGGATTTCATTGTCAATCATGTTGTTAAATATTATGCATGTATGGTTTATTTCACATGCAAGGGATGGATTATTTATTTATGCTATTGTACGGGATGTCTAGCATACTTTGAGCCATTATTCTACCTCGTTGTACTTTTATTTTACCACATGTGAAGGGTTAGCTCACGAAAGCCACCGCACATGTAGGGTTCAGTTGGGAATATTATGTATGAAATGAATTAGGATTTGTCGTGCAAGGGCACAACCCTCATGTTAATGTGCATGATGTGGAGTCTCACTTTGGTGACGAGGAACATGGTAGTAATTTCACAAGTGTCTTGCCTTGTTGATCACAAGTCCTAAAGCATTTAAAATAAGATTGTTTTGGTTGGTGTTTATTAATTGTATGTGTGCATGTGGTGAGTCTTGAGTTCGCCTTTAATAAATATTAATAAACGTAAAGTGCAACCGGAACAAGCTTCAAAACTCTTGAACGTATATACCTTGAGTATGAACAATGGGGGAGTCTTGCGGAAAGCTCGTACTCCTACTAATGATACAAGACGTTGTTTCATTTATATTATGCGCAGGAATTCCGTCGGTATGGCCGACACTCGGTATGGCCTGATTTATTATTATTATTTGGTGTATGTTGGCTCCCATCACCCTTTCCTTTATGGAACTTTTTTTGCCCGGTCGAAGCTTATTCTAATTAATTGTGAGTCAAGAGTCTAGTCTTGTATTCACGAGTGATGGTTTATTATTATATGGCTTTTGCATGTTGATTAGTACTTAGTGAGTGATGCATGTTTTAGTTTCATTACTCTATGCTTGTAAGTACTCAGCTTTTGCTGACTACGTGCTTTGTGTGTGTTGGTCATGGCCTTTGCCTTAATGACCCTATGATGATCTATCATTTGCACTTGCATTGATGGGGAGTAGAATAAAATAGCAGGTTGGTAGATCGGAATCATGTGGCTTGGGATGATCGAGAGAGTTGCATGTTTTCGTACTTTGAAACTATTTAACTTTATTTTAATTATGTTTGAAATGTTTGAACTATTTATGTTTGGGATTTTGGGCCATTATGGTTCCAAATTGTAGGAGGCCTCAATTTTACATTAATTATGTTTTTAAAAGTTAGTTGACATTTATTTCGCTGCGTAATTCTGGTAATAGCCTTAACCGTTATCACGGTGGCGGTAATACTTTGGTAATTCCTTTATTTAAGTTGCAAAATGGTTTATAAAAGCAATGAATTATTAGTGTGTTACAAAGTGGTATTTGCAGAGCTCTAGTTGAGAGCTGCTTGCATTAATTAATAGTGCAAAGTGGTAATCCTTAAACTACGATGCGGGACTTTAGGATTTTCGAAAATATTTTCGAAATTTTTTATTTTATCGAATATTATTTCGAATTTATGTTTAAAATTTTCGGATTCTTTTTTTTTATTATCCGAAATTTATTTATTTACTTATTTAATTAATAATAATTCTTACTAATTTTCGATTTTAATTTAAATAATTTCAACAAAATTAGGAGTTATTTCTTAATTAATTTCGAAAATTAATATTATTTTCAAGTGAGAAATGGGTAGATTAAGGAAGGGCATATTAGTTTAAGTATGCATTTTATGTGATTATGTGGATTATTAATTGCCATGTATATGTTCTAATCATGTTTTTATCTGCTTTATGTGATTAATTGCATCATATTTCATGTTGAGCATATATTTGTGCATTGAAATTGTATGGCTCCACGAACTATTTATTGTATCCTTTGGGGTTGGAATTTCTATGGAAACGCGTTAGTAAGACTTTGAGTTGTGAATTTTCAGGAATTAAGGATGCTACCTTCTAAGTTCACCAGTCTAGGATACTAAGAGAAGATGGATAATGAGACCCCTCGCACGTATGTTCAGAAGATCGTGTTTGCTTGTGATATTTGGCTTCGACCAAGAATATGCCCCACCTTAGGCACAAAGATATGATGGCTAGTATGGTTATACATTGTTACCCCATAAGAACCCTTACATAGACATCAAGAACAAGTTCAGTGACATGCATTTTGGTGATGGTACCCCTAATTGGTACAAATATGGGACTAGTGATGGTAGGTGGAAGTATGACTCATGAGTCATACTTCCACCTACCATCACTAGTCCCATATTTGTACCAATTAGGGGTACCATCACCAAAATGCATGTCACTGAACTTGTTCTTGATGTCTATGTAAGGGTTCTTATGGGGTAAACAATGTATAACCATACTAGCCATCATATCTTTGTGCCTAAGGTGGGGCATTCTTGGTCGAAGCCAAATAGTCACAAGCAAACACGATCTTCTGAACATACGTGCGAGGGGTCATTATTATCCATCTTCTCTTAGTATCCTAGACTGGTGAACTTAGAAGGTAGCATCCTTAATTCCTGAAAATTCACAACTCAAAAGTCTTACTAACGCGTTTCCATAGAAATTCCAACCCCAAAGGATACAATAAATAGTTCGTGGAGCCATACAATTTCAATGCAAAATATATGCTCAACATGAAATATGATGCAATTAATCACATAAAGCAAGATAAAAACATGATTAGAACATATACATGGCAATTAATAATCCACATAATCACATAAAATGCATACTTAAACTAATATGCCCTTCCTTAATCTACCCATTTCTCACTTGAAAATAATATTAATTTTCGAAATTAATTAAGAAATAACTCCTAATTTTGTTGAAATTATTTAAATTAAAATCGAAAATTAGTAAGAATTATTAATAATTAAATAAGTAAATAAATAAATTTCGGATAAATAAAAAAAAAGAAATCCGAAAATTTTAAACATAAATTCGAAATAATATTCGAATAAATAAAAAAAATTTCGAAAATAATTTTCGAAAATCCTAAAGTCCCGCAATCGTAGTTTAAGGATTTACCACTTTGCACTATTAATTAATGCAAAGCAGCTCTCAAACTAGAGCTCTGCAAATACCACTTTGTAACACACTAATAATTCATTGCTTTTATATAACCATTTTGCAACTTAAAATAAAGGAATTACCAAAGTATTACCGCCACCGTGATAACGGTTAAGGCTAGTACCAGAATTACGCAGCGGAAATAAATGTCAACTAACTTTTAAAAACATAATTAATGTAATTGAGGCCTCCTACAATTTGGAACCAATGGCCCAAAATCCAAACATAAATAGTTCAAACATTTCAAACATAATTAAAATAAAGTTAAATAGTTTCAAAGTACGAAAACATGCAACTCTCTCGATCATCCCAAGCCACATGATTCCGATCTACCAACCTGCTATTTTATTCTACTCCCCATCAATGCAAGTGCAAATGATAGATCATCATAGGGTCATTAAGGCAAAGGCCATGACCAAACACACACAAAGCACGTAGTCAGCAAAAGCTGAGTACTTACACGCATAGAGTAAATGAAACTAAAACATGCATCACTCACTAAGTACTAATCAACATGCAAAAGCCATATAATAATAAACCATCACTCGTGAATACAAGACTAGACTCTTGACTCACAATTATTAGAATAAGCTTCGAACCGGTCAAAAAAGTTCCATAAAGGGAAAGGTGATGGGATTCAACCATACACCAAATAATAAATAATAAAATCAGGCCATACGAGTGTCGGCCATACCGACGGAATTCCTGCGCATAATATAAATGAAACAACGTCTTGTATCATTAGTAGGAGTACGAGCTTTCCGGCAAGACTCCCCAATTGTTCATACTCAAGGTATATACGTTCAAAGAGTTTTGAAGCTTGTTCCGATTGCACTTACGTTTATTAATATTTTATTAAAGGCGAACTCAAGACTCACAACATGCACACATACAATTAATAAACACCAACCAAAACAATCTTATTTTAAATGCTTTAGGACTTGTGATCAACAAGGCAAGACACTTGTGAAATTACTACCATGTTCCTCGTCACCAAAGTGAGACTCCACATCATGCACATTAACATGAGGGTTGTGCCCTTGCACGACAAATCCTAATTCATTCATACATAATATTCCCAACTGAACCCTACATGTGCGGTGGCTTTCGTGAGCTAACCTTCACATGTGGTAAAATAAAAAGTACAACGAGGTATGAATAGATGGCTCACAGTATGCTAGACATCCCGTACAATAGCATATAAATAAATAATCCATCCCTTGCATGTGAAATAAACCATACATGCATATATATTAATAACATGATGACAATGAAATCCATAGTCATAATAATTTCAACATGCTTGTTCAACATTAATTCAATAAATCCAACATCACAAATCACATGCTCGTTCACCAAATAACATGATTCCACATAATGTAATCACATCATCCACAATCATGTAATGTCATTGACAAAAAGGTGTGGTCGCCCTAGACTTGTACGTACGTGAATACCTAAGCGTAGGGGTCAGTTTGCAATAACGAGCACTCAACTAGAAATCACCTCCTATCATCAAAATAATGAAACTTAAATTATTTCCATGTTCATTAAATTTCAGCAACTTTATAAAATTTAAAACCTCCTTTGGACTTAGAATTCAATCGTTTTCAATAATAAAATCGTCTCAATTTGCAAAATCAATACCTAGTACTAAAAATGAAGGAAATAATGCCCTTGGTCCAAGTATGCATCAATGTTAAGTCTAATAAATGCGGTTCAGTATTAATTAACAAGTTAATAATTCAGTGAGATCAAGTGAGCTGAATGCCTAGCTAGAGGCCGC
>NW_026614536.1:0-5189 GCF_020520425.1 Spinacia oleracea | reverse complement strand
TTAGAACATAGAATTATATTTAATTTCCCACGCAACAACTCATGGTCTCCATCCATGTTGCCATTTCAAACACGATGCTCTAAGCTCGTCCTTTGCCAATGTTTAACTCCAAAGGGATCTTGCTTGATCCTTTGCCAGTGTTTATGCGTGTAGCATCAATATTTAGCATATCTTTATTTCCTTGAATCAAGAACTATTCCTATGTACCTTTTCAAGTACCATAAGTTTTCTTGATCTCAATCTAGTTGATCTTCACTTAGATCAATAGAGATTGGTATATGTTTCGTCATGCCTAAAGCCATACGATATTTTTGGCGATCCTCATATTATATCATCATGATAAATTCTTTTGCAGAATAATTCCAATTGAATTCTATTCATGTAACTTTAGCTCATCTAGTTTCAGTAGATACTAATTCCAGCTAAATTCTTTGACATATAATATAGGTTGAATCTTCTTAGATCCTTTGATGTTTAACTTAGTAAATGCTTATACTAGTTCAAACATTCTTACTTAGATTTATTCACATGGTCGATATCTCCAATGGAGTCTTTCGTGTTTGATTTAGTAAATGCCATTACTTAATCAAACAATATTATAAATCTTTGTAAATAGATCTTAATACCCAGTATGTACTAAGTTTCGCCTTGGTCCATCATTGATGAATATTTCAAATCTAATTAGCATTTGAATGTTATCACAATAGAGAGATATGTGTTGATACACATAGGACCAATTAAGTTTTACGTACTCCCACTAAACTTCTTATATATCTATAAGAATCATGTACATTTTATGAAACTAAAATACTTATTAGCTTCACTAAAATACAATTCCAATTCCCAATTGCTTGCTTAAATCTGTACTTAGATTTCATAAGCTAGCTTTCCTTTTCAAGCATTATTTGGATCCACAAATCCTATGACATCCATGTACATAGTTTCTTCCAACATTTGATTGAGAATACGTTTTGTCATCCAATTGCCATATGTACCAATATGCAATCATTGCTTGAATTATAGACTTGAGCATTACGATTATGCATGAGGTTTCAACACAATCCATGCCATGAATTTGCTTGTAACCTTTAGCAACTAATCTAGCTTTGTGTTGAACACAATCCATGTTTGATGGTTTTTATCCTTAAACAAACTTGCAACCAATAGGTGTGAAACTATTCTTGCAAATCAACAAAATTTCAATTTTGTCATCAAAACATTGAGTATGTTTTTATGGCCTTTAACCATTTAAAACATTGAGTCTATATATGGCCTCTAACCATTTTAGGGGATCTAGGTTTCGTCATAGCTTTCTTACAAGTCACAAACTCATTAATCTACATGATAATATTTTGACTGCAAGTTGTAGGTTTCTTCACTATCTAATAGAAGAATCTCATAGTTTCAGTGACCTGAACTCATGTTTCTTCACTATCTAATAGAAGAATCTCATAGTTTCAGTGACTTGAACTCTATGCCTACTTGGTATAGAACATCAAACATAGAATATCAATAGACACTTGAAAGTCCTTTGAATATTCTGTTCTCCTTGAAGCACTTGTAAAGTCTTCTAAGAGATGTCTATTCTTTAAAGCCACTTCTAAAGTCCTTAAAGAATAAGTGTTCGGATTTTCTGAAGAACTTCGAAAAGCCTCCGAATGTCCGTTTATGTTTGTTGTTCGCCTCGAAGACTTTCGAGGTATTTTCTCCCACTTGTCATTTTGGAAACGAATCTCCAAAAGGACATTATTTCGAGCAAACAAACATTATGTTCTCAAAAATTCGTGGTAGAAACAATACCCTTGTGTCTCATTTGAATAAATCACAATGAACATATATCTATACTTGGGCCTTAGTTTGTTGAATAACAAACACTAAGCTCCCACTGAGTTTAGCAACTCTTTAGATATATTTATGAAAAGATATTCTGAAATTACTTTTCAATAGCTTTGACGAATTTGGTTTAGTTTGGTGGTAGTTGAGCATTTTGTTTAGAAATTATAGGAAAAGTCTTTATGATTCATCATTGATCGAATCAAGTACTAATTGACTTCGATCATTCCAACTAGATATGCCATATCTTATGGAGCTAGATCGTGAAATTACAACACACAATCATTGATGATCATTTTTGGTCTTAAGTAATCATCAACATGATCTAACTAGATCTTTATGATTTCTTGCCAAGTGGATTTATACTTCTGAATCTTTGAACTAGCCAACAGATTCAACTTATATCACTTGAGTAAATAAACCAATATTCACTCAATCCAGGTGAAATAATAAAGTCATAAAATCTTTCTTTAGCTTTGAACTCTATTGTCTAGGCGTTCTAACAATAGTTCATATCTTTTGTTACTTTCAACAAGTAAGACTAGCTTGTCTTGAATGATCTAGAAATCAATCAACTTTCAAAAGTCCATCAAAATAGAGCTTTTGAATGTTAACTTGTTGATATGGTCTAAGCAACAATGCCAAAGTTAGTGGAACTCAAATCAAGGATTGATTTGAACCTAGTAAAGTTCTTATTGTTAAAGAGTTGTTTGTTTTAATCAAGCATATTGACTCAACCCGTAAATGACCATTTCATTCAAATAAACAAACAAACATTGTTTTTGTTTTCTTGAATGTGAGTCTTTCTGTGTTTGAAACAGAAATTTAGGTATGCTGATTATGGAACAAAATAGCCATTAAGTTCCAGCCTTGAAAGGACTTAAAACAAACTAGATGACCCTACAACTAATGTAGCATTGCCATGCTTCATTTCCACTTGTAGGTCATTAGTGTAGCCTAGCTTCCATTGTTTGAGTTATTACCGAAGTAAGAACCTCAAGCGGTATATGATACCAAGGAAGTTTGATTGCTAGGTCACTTCTCTTTAAACATAAACTTATAGGTAGAAACGGAATCGTAAATTCCTTTCATTTGTTCCTTGTTTTCCTATTTCTTGTACCCTTTCTTATAGTCTTAAGAATTGAATTCTTTAGTGTTGACTTTTATACTTTGTTAGACATGTCCAATGTCACTCCAACAAGTTCTTACCATTTTATTTATGTTGATATTTTGTTTCAACTAGATGATCTTACCAGAAGCTTCTAAAGTTCTCTAAGCATCGATCTATTCGAATGTCTAGGGACTAGACTCATTCGAGAATTAAATGGACAAAGATATTAGGTTGTTAACCATTGGTAAAGCTGAGCGTTTAAACTCAATGCTTTATGATCTCAAAACTACATTGTATTTTGAATTCACAAGCACCAATCGGTTTGCCATTCGACTTTGATACTCGAAAACAACCATAAAAGTCGCTATAAGAAACGTACATTTTAAATTGCTCATTTTCTCTCTCATTTCCGTGAATCGTTCTTGGATTCACTACCAATCGAGGAAATTTACTGTTACCTTTCTAAAAGGATTTACTGCAGTGCAAGATATTTAATTATAAACAATAATTAAAACATACATTGAAGCATGCAAAGTCTAAACATTTATCATGAGTAATAACTTGAAATTAAAGCAATCATGCAATTTAAACAAGTTATTGGCATTTTATTCGAATTTATTGTTCCGGCAGGTGTGAATAAATGATTCCAAGACCCTAAAATCATTGAAGAATTAAGCACATTATGTATTTAGACTCAATTCTAAAATATTTTAGGTAAGCAAAGCCTTTTGCTAATAGTCTAGAAACTACTCTTGGTTGATAGGTACGTCTAAGAACTTATTAGGTAAACCTATCGAATTTGCCACGACATAAAAGGACTCCTTACTTATATCGTTGAGTTTCACCAAACTAACATGTACTCACAATTATTTGTGTACCTTACCCCTTTAGGATCAATAAGTAACACCTCGCTGGCGGAAACTATTACTAGATTGATGTAAAGGTTATCCAAGTAAGTGTTATTTTGGCATGGCACCTTTTAACTCAATTTTTAAAGTTGGAACTTAAGGCTCTTACTATGTTGGTAGATTTTAAGTGAACTAAAATCCTTAATCATGCAACATAATCAAGCCATAATCTCATGCATAATTAAGACATATTTAAAGCAATAAATAACTTAAGCATGCATAAGATAAATGTGATCTAGTATGGCCCGACTTCATCTTGAAGCTTCAACTTCAAAGTCCGTCTTGAAAATGGATTGGAAACTCCGTCTTGAATTTCACCATGGAGGCGCCATTTTCTTCAAATAGGATAAGCTATAATTAAACTAATTACAACTATTTGATGGTACGCAGACCATATTTGAATTGAAAAACAAATTTGGTGCATTAGACCAATTACATTCAAATTAATGGTACGCAGACCATATTTTCTATCCTATTTGGGCCATACTAGTCACTTCATAACCTGCAAAACAGTACATATACAATATATACCATTCACCCATTCATTATCATGAATGGCCCACATAGCTGGTTAGTAAAACACGTTATGCATCACATAAATATTTGCAGCAATTAATCAAGGGCACCAATAATCTACCAATTATTCAGTCCTTATTAATTCTAATCAAGTTGTTTTAACCTTAAAGGATTTGTAGACCTAATCAAGAGTTTATGACTAAAATCCCCACTTAAACCAATAACTTTATATGCTTTACTAATTTTAAACATAAAATTGTATTTCTAGTCTAACCGGAAACATACAATTTAATTAAAATTTAAAGCTCATATAAAATTATAATCGAATCCATTTAATTAATTATTTTCATTGAATTAAATGAATTAAATTAATTCAAGGTTTTAATTTTAGTAAAATAATTAGTATAAATTAAATTTATAATAATTATATATTCAAAATTAAAATCCAAGAAAACAATTTAAATTTTAATTTTAAAATTAATAAAATTATTTCCGAACTGAAAATTCAAATTAAAATTCAAAACGACTCAATCGTAACACGACGAGCACTTGGGCTTGCGCCCAAGCCCCATCGGTGCACGACCGAGCCGCACGCCCATGGCACAATGCGCAGCAGCCACGCGCAAACGCACAAGCCAAGCCCGCTTGCGCGCAGCCTGCTCGCCTCGCATCATCGCAGCAGCTACGAAGGAGTGCTCGCTCGCTAGGCGCAAGCAAGCTCTCGTGGCGCGCAGCGCTCGTTGTGCGCGGAGCACGATCGCTGGGCGACCCAGCGCTCGCCCAGGCGCGCGCCTTGGTCTTGTTCCACGCCCATCGCCCTT